>NC_084598.1:46551756-46604256 GCF_033807715.1 Cololabis saira | reverse complement strand
GCAGTTCCACCACGGACCACTAGGGGGCAGCAGAGCCAGGAACACGTGACTCCTGAGGAATAAAACCTCCTTGCAGTTCCTCCACGGACCACTAGGGGGCAGCAGACCCAGGAACACGTGAGTCCTGAGGAATAAAACCTCCTTGCAGTTCCACCACGGACCACTAGAGGGCAGCAGAGCCAGGAACACGTGACTCCTGAGGAATAAAACCTCCTTGCAGTTCCACCACGGACCACTAGGGGGCAGCAGACCCAGGAACACGTGAGTCCTGAGGAATAAAACCTCCTTGCAGTTCCACCACGGACCACTAGAGGGCAGCAGACCCAGGAACACGTGACTCCTGATGAATAAAACCTTGCAGTTCCACCACGGACCACTAGGGGGCAGCAGACCCAGGAACACGTGACTCCTGAGGAATAAAACCTCCTTGCAGTTCCACCACGGACCACTAGAGGGCAGCAGACCCCAGGAACACGTGACTCCTGATGAATAAAACCTTGCAGTTCCACCACGGACCACTAGGGGGCAGCAGACCCAGGAACACGTGACTCCTGAGGAATAAAACCTAGAAATAACTATTTCTGGGTCCAGTTCAAAGATTGAGAAGATTTTATTTACAAACATTACATCATCATTCGATCTTTATTTACAGATATAAAAGTACTTCAGAGTATTTTATCAGGGAGATTCTTTACTGTGTTCTGATGACAAATACAAATATAAACTTACTCAGATGGTTTGATAGAAAATAAACGACTTATTTCACCTTCAGCAGCGACAGGGGGGAGTACTACGGTGTACTAGTACACTGTAGTACTAGTACACCTGAGTACTAGTACACCTGAGTACTAGTACACCTGAGTACTAGTACACCTGAGTACTCAGGTGTACTAGTACTAGGCCGGAGTATCCCGAGGCTTCGGGTCCGTCAGAACCTGGAAGTTCTTCATGGAAGTTCCTCATCCGACCAACGAACCAGGACCAGAACTAGAACCAGAACCAGAACTAGAACTAGAACTAGAACCAGAACCAGAACCAGAACCAGAACTAGAACTAGAACTAGAACCAGAACCAGAACCAGAACCAGAACTAGAACTAGAACTAGAACCAGAACCAGAACTAGAACCAGAACCAGAACTAGAACCAGAACCAGAACCAGAACTAGAACTCTTCTGATTGGCCGATGTCTTTCACAGTGAAGTGCCAATCAAACCCGTGGGGCTCACAGTTCCTCTCCTCGGTTGGGCCGACCCGGTTCGTCCATCCCGAAGAAGGAGCTGGGTCGCCCCCACACGTCCCTCTCTCTCTTCACGAAGGCGGAGAAGGAGGAGACGCAGTTCCCGATGAAGTGGTCCGACTGACCCAGGACGAACAGGTCCAGCTGGGGGGAGTCGGGCTGGGGGGCCACGACTCGGACCTGGGGGGGGAGAGGGGGAGAGGTTAGAGACCTGGACCTGGGGGGGGAGGGCTGGGGGGCCACCACCCGGACCTGGGGGGGGAGAGGGGGGACAGGGGGGTAGTTAGAGACCTGGACCTGGGGGGGAGAGGGGACAGGGGGGTAGTTAGAGACCCGGACCTGGGGGGGGAACCTGGACCTGGACGGGGCATAGTTAGAAACCTGGACCGGAGACACCACAGACCGCCCCGTTCAACCTCCAACCGCGTTTTTTCGTGCCTGCGTTTTTTCGTGCAGGCGTACGTTTTTGCGTGTGAGCGTGCGTTTTTTTGTGCGTTTTTTCCTGCGGGCGTACGTTTTTGCGTGCGAGCGTGCGTATTTTCGTGCGTTTTTTCCTGCGGGCGTACGTTTTTGCGGGCGAGCATGCGTTTTTTCGTGCGTTTTTTCCGTGTGGGCGTGCGTTTTTGCGGGCGAGCGTGCGTATTTTCGTGCGTTTTTTCCTGCGGGCGTACGTTTTTGCGGGCGAGCATGCGTTTTTTCGTGCGTTTTTTTCCGTGCGGGCGTGCGTTTTTGCGGGCGAGCGTGCGTTTTTTCGTGCGTTTTTTTCCGTGCGGGCGTGCGTTTTTGCGGGCGAGCATGCGTTTTTTCGTGCGTTTTTTCCGTGCGGGCGTGCGTTTTTGCGGGCGAGCGTGCGTTTTTTCGTGCGGGCGTGCGTTTTTTCGTGCGGAAGTGCGTTTTTTCGTGTGAGCGTGCGTTTTGCGTTCGAGTGTGCTTTTTTTCGTGCCTGCGTTTTTTTGTGCGGGCATGCGTTTTTGCGGGCGAGCGTTCGTTCTTTCGTGCGCTTTCGACATTTCGACTTTTTTCTCAAAATTTCAACTTTTTCAAGGTTTTCAAGTTTTTTTTGTTTTTTTTCTTCAGGTTTTCAGGGGTTTCTTTTCAGGTTTCCTTGCGCTTTTTTCTCAAAATTTCAACTTTTTCATCCAAATTTCAACTTTTTTTTCCTTTTCCTGGTCCAATGAAACCAACTAGCATTAGACAGTAGAGGGGGCAGAGGTTAGAGACCTGGACAGGGGTTGGGGGTCTAGGGGGGTCTGGTCTGCACCTACCTGGGCCCCCAGCCTCTCCTGGATCTCCTCCCGGTAGGTCTGGGAGTCGGAGGCCACGTAGACGGCCCGGGCCCCGGTCCGGTCCACCCAGACCTGCAGGGCCCGGAGGATTTCCTTCAGGTCCGGGAGACACATGGTTCTGGTGAGGGGGGGGGCGTCGGCCCGGCTGTAGCCCACGCACTGGGGGGACGCCATGAAGTGGGGGCCGGCCTCGCCGGAGGAGAGCAGCCGGCACGCGTTTTGCTGAAACACAGAAATAAAACATTTAGGGCCAGTCCCAATCCCCCTCTACTTTCTACCACTAGCCCTAAAAATGAAGCCACAGACTTTAGGGTCCTTGTAATCTTCCCTAGGGATTGGGAACCACTTGCTACGTCACTGCGTGGTTTACGTTCGGGTACGTAAGCGACTGCGTAGTTACGTTTGCACAAACGTCACACCAGGCCGTCTGGGAGATTTGCGAGGCCCTGTGCGAAATGGCCGGGGGGGGCCCTCAAAATTTTGAGTTTTTCGGGTCGGATCGGGTGTCTATATGCGCAATTTTAACTCTCCAATGATCAAAATACTGGATACCTTCCCCTGCCTCATCATCATTTGGCTTGCCTCAACGCGGGGCCCCACGGCTGCTTGAGACCCGGTCGGATCGGTGATTTTTGTAACAAATTTATCAAACGAGCCTTTCAGAGAGGCATTAAACTCTTCCATTTTCTTTAGTTTTTTTCTTTTTTCATCCCCTGATGGAAATTTCCTGAATCTGTCTCGTTCTCTCGACATTGTGTGACAGTTTGTTCCAACTCCACCGTCTGGATCAGAGCAGCTTGTGTCTGCGCTTGGTCTGATCAGTTGTGTTGAACAACAGACACATATATTTATTGATATGCACAGACTAGTACACATTTAGGTCTGTAATGGAACGTGACTGTTGATATTTATAAGGGAAAAAAAAAAAAAAAGAAAAAACGGCCCATAGCGCGAGGCCCCGTGCGGTCGCACGGTTCACACACCCCTTGCAGCGGCCCTGCGTCACACCATATCAGGAAGCCCAGAGCTAAAAGCTGTTTTAATTTCCGCTGTAGCGCGGTTAATATGCCACTTTATTAAGTTTTTATATTTTTTCAGGCGTAAAAGTAACCGTTAAGACCGACAACCTGGGCTCAGTTTATCCAAATAACGCCTGGTAAGAATTTTGCTCCGATGTTTGCGGGAGATATCCAGAGCCGCCGGTCCGGGAGCTGATTTATGGTTCCGCGTTACACCAACACAGAGCCTACGCCGTACGGCGTGTCGCCGCGTAACCTACGGCGTAGGCTCTGCGTTGGTGTAACGCGGAACCATAAATCAGCCTTTATTCTGGCGAGGTTTGAAAAAGACTTCGCAACAACGACCAAACGAGTGATTATGTACATTCACTGAGTGAATATTATGAAAGTAAAATATATATTTCTCACTAGAAATGTAATCAAAACGCATTTTTATGTAGAAACTAACTCAAAATATTGATTTTATGTTCGCCATGTTTTTTTTTTTATTCAGTCTGTGACGACGAAAAGCATTCTGGGAAATTTTTCTGGCCCTAGACCAGCTAGTGAGCATCTGAAAACCCTCGATCCGTAGGGACAGATTCATAACCACTACCCTCGTTTAAGCCACTCCCCCTAGGTGGAAAGAGGAACTGGGAACCAGTTCCCTCACGGGAACGCACAACATTTAGGGCTAGGGCTGAAAACTAGGACTAGGGGGGATTGGGACTGGGCCTAACTCAACTAACCCAATCTCCGTTGGTCCCCTGCACACCCACAATACTAGACACCTTATTATAGGAAAACAAGGTTAGCTTGAGGGAACAAATGTGAGTGTTGTGTGTCGGAAACACAGATCTGGAACGAGTTGAATGATGAGCCTTAAAAAGTCACATCTGCATATTCAAACGCCAGTTGAAGAAACTATTGTTAAGCTCATATATATATATATATATATATATATATATATATATATAAAAATGTACAATTCAGGATTACAAAATGTTTCAAGTGTTTGTAAGTGTTTGTTAAGTGTACCGGTAAGTGCATGTTTGTATTCCTGTCTAATGTATTTATGTTCATTGGCTCCTATAAGTACGGTGGCCGAGACCGCCAATGCTGAAAATAAAATAAACGCTGCAAATAAAATAAATGCTGCAAATAAAATAAATGCTGCAGATAAAATAAATGCTGCAAATAAAATAAATGCTGCAAATAAAATAAACGCTGCAAATAAAATAAATGCTGCAAATAAAAACAAACGCCGCTGCAAATAAAAGAAACGCTGCAAATAAAATAAACGCTGCAAATAAAAGAAACGCTGCAAATAAAAACAAACGCTGCTGCAAATAAAATAAACGCTGCAAATAAAATAAACGATGCAAATAAAAACAAACGCTGCTGCAAATAAAATAAACGCTGCAAATAAAATAAACGATGCAAATAAAAACAAACGCCGCCACAAATAAAATAAAATAAACGCTGCAAATAAAATAAACGCTGCAAATAAAAACAAACACTTTGCAAATAAAAGAAACGCTGCAAATATAAAAAAAACCACGCAAATAAAAAAGTGAAAAAATAAAAGTGAATTACTGGGGACTATTTTTGCTGATGCACCGGTGTTTTTTACGTGAGAGGAGAAGAAGAAGACAAAGAGAACATAAGTGAAAAGGAACAAATAAGAAGAGCGAGGAATAAGAAGAACAACGAACGAGAAAGTAAGTGAAAAGGTTAGTGTTCAACGTCGCTACGTGTAATTTTTAATGCGCAACACCGGTGCATCGGCAGAAATAGTCCCCGGTAATTCACTTCTGTTGTGGCTTTTTTATTTTATTTGCAGCGGGGTTTGTTTCTGTTTGCAGCGTCTCGGCCACCGTATAGAAGCTTTTGATTCTCCAGGAGAACAATTCACGTGTGTGTGTGAATAAATCAAAGCAGAACCGACCCAGTCCACCCCGATCCTCAGGTGGACCCCCACGTAGGGCCGGGTCAGCCGGTTCTCCATCAGGGCCCGGCCCTCCTGCTCCATCCGGGGGGACCAGACCAGGAACCGCTGCAGGGCCCGGTGCTCCTCCAGGACCGGGAACTGGGCCGGGGCCCCGGGCAGCGCCAGGACCGGGTGCTGGGCCGGGGGGAACCGCTTCACCCACTGGCTCTGGTGGAACGACCCGAAGGAGATCCCGCTGAACAGAACCGAGCCGTCAAAGTCCACGCCCACGTGGTCCCAGAACGGCCCGAAGGGGTTCCCGTCCTGGAACAGAACCAGAACAGAACCGGGACCGGGTCAGGAACACATCCACACAGAACCAGAACAGAACCAGAACAGAACCGGGACCGGGTCCACACAGAACCAGGCCGGGCCATGACGCCGCCGCCTCCGTGCTTCACTGGCCGCGGTTACAGGATGTTTTTAATTCTGAATTAATTATTCCCAATTAAATCCAGAATTAAACTATTTTCCTTGAAAAACAAGAAAAAAGTCGAAATGTCGAGAAAA
Organism: Cololabis saira; assembly: GCF_033807715.1. Taxonomy (NCBI): domain Eukaryota; kingdom Metazoa; phylum Chordata; class Actinopteri; order Beloniformes; family Belonidae; genus Cololabis; species Cololabis saira. Next base: position 46,598,235 of record NC_084598.1, on the reverse strand, counting down.
AAGTCGAAATGTCGAGAAAAAAGTCGAAATGTCGAGAAAAAAAGTCGAAATGTCGAGAAAAAAGTTGAAATGTCGAGAAAAAAGTTGAAATGTCGAGAAAAAAAGTCGAAATGTCGAACCCTGTCGGGGTCGTACCTTCATGGTTCTACTTCCTGTGTCTCGTACCTTCATGGTTCTACTTCCTGTGTCTCGTACCTTCATGGTTCTACTTCCTGTGTCTCGTACCTTCATGGTTCTACTTCCTGTGTCTCGTACCTTCATGGGGCAGGACTTCCTGTCCGGGCTCCGCTGCGCCGCCGTCTCAAAGCAGTAGGCGAGCCTCCGGCCCGCGGGCCAGTGTCGCGGCGCTAGCTGCTCCATGAAATCCTCCAGGCTAACCACGCGGTGGTAAGCTAGCAACGCCTCCAGCTGGAAGAACTCACGGAACGGGACGTGGACCTGAGGAGAGAACCAGAACCAGAACTAAAACCAGAACCAGAACTAAAACACCAGGACCAGAACCAGAACCAGGCGCTAACACTCACGTTTCCGTACGGCTAACACTCACGTTTCCGTACGGCGGTGCTAACACTCACGTTTCTGTACGGCTAACACTCACGTTTCCGTACGGCGGCGCTAACACTCACGTTTCCGTACGGCGGTGCTAACACTCACGTTTCCGTACGGCGGTGCTAACACTCACGTTTCCGTACGGCGGCGCTAACACTCACGTTTCCGTACGGCGGCGCTAACACTCACGTTTCCGTACGGCGGCGCTAACACTCACGTTTCCGTACGGCGGTGCTAACACTCACGTTTCCGTTCGGCGGCGCTAACACTCACGTTTCCGTACGGCGGTGCTAACACTCACGTTTCCGTACGGCGGTGCTAACACTCACGTTTCCGTACGGCGGCGCTAACACTCACGTTTCCGTACGGCGGTGCTAACACTCACGTTTCCGTACGGCTAACACTCACGTTTCCGTACGGCGGCGCTAACACTCACGTTTCCGTACGGCGGTGCTAACACTCACGTTTCCGTACGGCGGGGCTAACACTCACGTTTCCGTACGGCGGTGCTAACACTCACGTTTCTGTACGGCTAACACTCACGTTTCCGTACGGCGGCGCTAACACTCACGTTTCCGTACGGCGGTGCTAACACTCACGTTTCCGTACGGCGGCGCTAACACTCACGTTTCCGTACGGCTAACACTCACGTTTCCGTACGGCGGCGCTAACACTCACGTTTCCGTACGGCGGTGCTAACACTCACGTTTCCGTACGGCGGGGCTAACACTCACGTTTCCGTACGGCGGTGCTAACACTCACGTTTCCGTACGGCTAACACTCACGTTTCCGTACGGCGGGGCTAACACTCACGTTTCCGTACGGCGGCGCTAACACTCACGTTTCCGTACGGCGGTGCTAACACTCACGTTTCCGTACGGCTAACACTCACGTTTCCGTACGGCGGTGCTAACACTCACGTTTCCGTACGGCGGTGCTAACACTCACGTTTCCGTACGGCTAACACTCACGTTTCCGTACGGCGGCGCTAACACTCACGTTTCCGTACGGCGGTGCTAACACTCACGTTTCCGTACGGCGGGGCTAACACTCACGTTTCCGTACGGCGGTGCTAACACTCACGTTTCCGTACGGCTAACACTCACGTTTCCGTACGGCGGGGCTAACACTCACGTTTCCGTACGGCGGGGCTAACACTCACGTTTCTGTACGGCGGCGCTAACACTCACGTTTCCGTACGGCGGGGCTAACACTCACGTTTCCGTACGGCGGCGCTAACACTCACGATTCCGTACGGCTAACACTCACGTTTCCATACGGCGGCGCTAACACTCACGTTTCCGTACGGCGGCGCTAACACTCACGTTTCCGTACGGCGACGCTAACACTCACGTTTCCGTACGGCGGCGCTAACACTCACGTTTCCGTACGGCGGCGCTAACACTCACGTTTCCGTACGGCGGCGCTAACACTCACGTTTCCGTATGGCGGTGCTAACACTCACGTTTCCGTACGGCGGCGCTAACACTCACGTTTCCGTACGGCGGCGTTAACACTCACGTTTCCGTACGGCGGCGTTAACACTCACGTTTCCGTATGGCGGTGCTAACACTCACGTTTCCGTATGGCGGTGCTAACACTCACGTTTCCGTACGGCGGCGCTAACACTCACGTTTCCGTACGGCGGTGCTAACACTCACGTTTCCGTACGGCGGGGCTAACACTCACGTTTCCGTACGGCGGTGCTAACACTCACGTTTCCGTACGGCTAACACTCACGTTTCCGTACGGCGGTGCTAACACTCACGTTTCCGTACGGCTAACACTCACGTTTCCGTACGGCGGGGCTAACACTCACGTTTCCGTACGGCGGCGCTAACACTCACGATTCCGTACGGCTAACACTCACGTTTCCATACGGCGGCGCTAACACTCACGTTTCCGTACGGCGGCGCTAACACTCACGTTTCCGTACGGCGGTGCTAACACTCACGTTTCCGTACGGCGGCGCTAACACTCACGTTTCCGTACGGCGGCGCTAACACTCACGTTTCCGTACGGCGGCGCTAACACTCACGTTTCCGTACGGCTAACACTCACGTTTCCGTACGGCGGGGCTAACACTCACGTTTCCGTACGGCTAACACTCACGTTTCCGTACGGCGGGGCTAACACTCACGTTTCTGTACGGCGGCGCTAACACTCACGATTCCGTACGGCTAACACTCACGTTTCCATACGGCGGCGCTAACACTCACGTTTCCGTACGGCGGCGCTAACACTCACGTTTCCGTACGGCGGCGCTAACACTCATGTTTCCGTACGGCGGTGCTAACACTCACGTTTCCGTACGGCGGTGCTAACACTCACGTTTCCGTACGGCGGCGCTAACACTCACGTTTCCGTACGGCGGCGCTAACACTCACGTTTCCGTACGGCGGCGCTAACACTCACGTTTCCGTATGGCGGTGCTAACACTCACGTTTCCGTACGGCGGCGCTAACACTCACGTTTCCATACGGCGGCGTTAACACTCACGTTTCCGTATGGCGGTGCTAACACTCATGTTTCCGTACGGCTAACACTCACGTTTCCGTACGGCGGCGCTAACACTCACGTTTCCGTACGGCGGTGCTAACACTCACGTTTCCGTACGCCGGGGCTAACACTCACGTTTCCGTACGGCGGTGCTAACACTCACGTTTCCGTACGGCTAACACTCACGTTTCCGTACGGCGGGGCTAACACTCACGTTTCCGTACGGCGGGGCTAACACTCACGTTTCTGTACGGCGGCGCTAACACTCACGTTTCCGTACGGCTAACACTCACGTTTCCATACGGTGGTGCTAACACTCACGTTTCCGTACGGCGGTGCTAACACTCACGTTTCCGTACGGCGGCGCTAACACTCACGTTTCCGTACGGCGGCGCTAACACTCACGTTTCCGTACGGCGGCGCCAACACTCACGTTTCCGTACGGCGGCGCTAACACTCACGTTTCCGTACGGCGGTGCTAACACTCACGTTTCCGTACGGCGGCGCTAACACTCACGTTTCCGTACGGCGGCGCTAACAATCACGTTTCCGTACGGCGGTGCTAACACTCACGTTTCCGTACGGCGGTGCTAACACTCACGTTTCCGTACGGCTAACACTCACGTTTCCGTACGGCGGTGCTAACACTTACGTTTCCGTACGGGGGTGCTAACACTCACGTTTCCGTACGGCGGTGCTAACACTCACGTTTCCGTACGGCTAACACTCACGTTTCCGTACGGCGGTGCTAACACTCACGTTTCCGTACGGCTAACACTCACGTTTCCGTACGGCGGTGCTAACACTCACGTTTCCGTACGGCGGTGCTAACACTCACGTTTCCGTACGGCGGTGCTAACACTCACGTTTCCGTACGGCGGTGCTAACACTCACGTTTCCGTACGGCGGTGCCAACACTCACGTTTCCGTACGGCGGCGCGTGGTGCCGGTACACGATCCAGGGAGGAACCGCCAGCGTCCGGTTCAGCATCTTGGAGAACGCCAGAGACCCCAGGAAGTGGTCGGCCTGGTTCCCAAACCGACCTGAACACAAGAACCAACATGTTACTGAGCAGGTTAGAGACAAACAAGCTGGTAAAATAATCTGATCTGATTCTCCCAGTGGGGTGGGTTATTACCCTGCGTTCACACTGAAAGCCTCAAAAATCTCGCGACGCAGCATCTCGCTGTTTGGAGCGTTCACACTGAAAGCGGCAGTTACTGTTGACGGTAGGGCTGTGCGATTAATCGATTTTAAATCTAAATCGGATTTATTAATCACAATCGATCTTAAAAAAAGGAAAATGGGAAAATCGATTTTCCTTTTTTACAGACAGAGCTCGTCTAGTCTTTGTTTGGTCAAGAATATTATAAATGTTGTCACTTTACTAAACTCAAGGAGGATTTACAGTATCGTTCAATTGCACTTCATTCCCAATACGGAAATTTGTTTGCTATTTTTCTTTAAAAAATAAAGATAAAATATTTGAAACAATGTATTCCTTTGTCTTTTGTAGTTTTACCAAAAAAATTGAAATCAAAATCAAAAAAATCGGGTTTTCAGAGAAAAAAAAAAAAATCGGGATTTTATTTTTGTCCAAAATCGCCCAGCCCTACTGTAGTTGACGCCTGCAGTGGGCGGGGCTAAACCTGCAGCGGGCGGGGTTAAAGCTGTAGTGGGCGGGGTTAACGCTGCAGTGGGCGGGGCTAAGGCTGCGCTGCAGAACTGAAGGGAACAGTGGGAACAGCCTACACATATAGCTGCACATCTTAATTTTCCTATTTCACCATAGATCACACTTTGGGACGCCTCCTTTATATTTCAGCGTTATTTCCGCGTAGATAAGAGTGAGTTTGATGCTCCTTAACAAGTTTGGTCCCCGGATCAACATCAACCGCCAGAGCCCTTGCTCCCGGTGAACCATAAATCCTCCTAGGCTGATTTATGGTTCACCATTACACCAACGCAGAACCAACGGCGTAGGCGACGCACACCGCACCGCGACCCTACGCCGTCGGTTACGCCGTCGATTTAACGCGGAACCGTAATTCAGGCGAAGCTGTAGTCTGTCTGCGCTGATCCTGACACAGCGGGTCGGAGAGGATTTGGTCATGATGTTTAAACTGTGTTTTGTGATTAATAAACACGGGTTTTAATTATTTTTCATTGGATCGATGTAGCAAATAAAATCGTTGGGACCATCCAGCTCCTCACGCATTGTGTTTCAAGTGAGCAGTTCAGGTAAAAACAGCAGTCAAACCAGCAAAAATGTCAGTTTTCTGGATGAAATAATGAGTTCCTGATAAAATAAGTGTTAGTGACAGCTCTGCTCCTGTACGCATGTGAATGAGTGAACGTTTGTGTGAACATGAAAGTACAATCTGCATTTTCAACTTCAAATTGACGCGCCGCTCCCGCCGCTAAAAGTTAATTTATTTCAATAATTCAACTAGAATATGGTGTAAAAGTTAATTTATTTCAACAATTCAACTAGAATATGGTGTAAAAGTTAATTTATTTCAACAATTCAACTAGAATATGGTGTAAAAGTTAATTTATTTCAATAATTCAACTAGAATATGGTGTAAAAGTTAATCTATTTCAACAATTCAACTAGAATATGGTGTAAAAGTTAATTTATTTCAATAATTCAACTAGAATATGGTGTAAAAGTTAATTTATTTCAATAATTAAATTTAAAAAGGTGAAACTAATATATTACATATTCTCATTACATGCAAAGCTAGATGTGTTCAACCTTTATTTGTTATAATTTTGATTATTTAGCTTTATTGATTTCATAAAATATTCAAATTTTTTCAGATGTTTTATTTGGGGTTTTCATAAACTGTGAGCCATAATCCCCAAAATTATAACAAATAAAGGCTTGAAATATCTCACTTTGAATGTGGTGGAAATAATATATTTGTTTCATGTTGAATTTACTATGAATGAAGTTTAGCAATATATTCTAATTTTCCAACATTCACCTGTACATTATGACATCATAAATAACAGCATAATAATATATGTCTGTATTGGTTCAATACGGAACTTTAATTCCCAATTACGTAACAATTCTGTTTTTCAAGGGACGGGTGGAAACGAACGTCCACGTTTCTTCATCCAACAACAAACATGAGACCAAACAAACTTTACAAACTCTTAAACTCTGGTCTGTTAAAGGTCTGAACCATCTAGAAGTTATCTATAATTATCTATAAAAACAAATATGAGAGATATAAAACTGGAAAATCCTCTATTCTATAGTAACCAGTTTCTTAATTCTAACCAGAAGTTTCTGGAAAAACATGTTCTAAAGTTTCATCTGCTACTTTACAGAAAGCACGTTGATCAACTTCCAACTAGAATCTTTTTTTAAGGAATTCTGCAACCGGGTAAACTTTATACAATATTTTAAAGAGTTTCCTTAATCTTTGGGGAAATGGGCCGTGTGATATATTTAGAATAAGCTTTAATCGACATAGACACAGTTATTTTCTCCTTCTCTTGAGGTTTAAAGCAGCACAACGGAACTTTCAGCTTTGTTGAGTTTGGCGCCTCCTTTGGACAAAAATCGGTAGTGCTTTACCAGAAAGAACACTCCATTTCCCATGAGCACCAGCGCGTACTGCCGGAAAACCCCCGTCCCCGCCGCTGCATTTGTTTTGATGAGAGAAGACGGGACGGACTTTCAAAAAGACTTTTCTGTTTTCAGCGGTCGTTTGCAGGATGGATAGTGAAGAGGTAATGTATCTATTTTTGGCTAAACAATATAATATGACGATGTTGAAAAACACTAAGTTCAACTTGGTTTTATTAAGTTGTTTCAGCGAGATAATGCGCCCTACAAACTCATACGGTCTGCACCTTTTTCCTTTCAGGGTTTTTAGAGGGACTTCGTCATAAATTAGTAGTCCAACATACTTACTGACAAAATTAAAAAATACTTTATAACCTGTGAATAACTGAATGCCCATTCCTTATATTTTGCAGATCAGCCCTGCACAATTTTACAGCTCTCAGGAAAAATACTAGAAATGTTCTATACATTTTCTTCGCATTGCATTATTTCCTCTAGTGCTGTAATTCTATTCAAATGTATTATTATTTTATAAAGCTTCCTCATTGCGAATTACACATTTTTATGATCACTATTATTTCTCTGTCTGTTGTTGATATTGTCAGTAATTTTAGAATTACCAAAACCCAAGACGAATCCCCAGTATGTGAAAACATTCTAATTTTGATTCTTATTGATCATAGAATTCTACATTTACATTTGTATCATAACAATTATGTCTCTTGTTTTATCATGAAGCTGCTGTTCGTGAGAACACCTCTACCTCTACCTCATCAGAGTTTGAACCCCCACAAAGACAGAACCGACACGCAGCATATATGCATATATATACAGTACATATCGCCAGTTTGTGCTCTGGCAGCATGATGTTTGGAAAATAAGAGACACCTTTCCAGACCCAATGGGACAGTACACTGGTTTCAGGGATCCCCGTCTTCTCTAGAATGGAACCTTTATGAGGATTACTGCAAATATTTTGATATTTTTTTTTTTTTTTGTTTTGTTCCATTTTTTCCTGTACAGTTGTCTTTGTGTGTTTAAAATAAAGACATTTGTGCAAAACAAGACAGACTTTTATTTACACACCTTTCAGAAAATAGAACATTCTTGAACTTTGTCATTTGCATAGTGACAGCAGTTATCCCATACATTATTATAAACAATAAGTAATCTGTATCACAGTAGCAGTAATGAACAACTGTATGACAGGATAAATTACTGTGAATAAAGTAAACAAGTGTAAATAGAGTAGTAGAAAAATAAACTAAAAATAATGAACTGATAATAAAAACTGAACTATGAAACAGTGTAAGAAGTTACTGTAAATAAATACAATGACTATAGTAGCAGTAGCATCTTGTGTCCATCCATGTTTCGTGCTGGGAGAGTCCGCGTGCGATTCACTGCTGGAGTGTAGGAGAACCTTCCCTGATGATTCACTGCTGGAGTGTAGGAGAACCTTCCCTGATGATTCACTGCTGGAGTGGGAGAACCTTCCCTGATGATTCACTGCTGGAGTTTAGGAGAACCTTCCCTGATGATTCACTGCTGGAGTAGGAGAACCTTCCCTGATGATTCACTGCTGGAGTAGGAGAACCTTCCCTGATGATTCACTGCTGGAGTAGGAGAACCTTCCCTGATGATTCACTGCTGGAGTAGGAGAACCTTCCCTGATGATTCACTGCTGGAGTAGGAGAACCTTCCCTGATGATTCACTGCTGGAGTAGGAGAACCTTCCCTGATTCACTGCTGGAGTAGGAGAACCTTCCCTGATGATTCACTGCTGGAGTAGGAGAACCTTCCCTGATGATTCACTGCTGGAGTAGGAGAACCTTCCCTGATGATTCACTGCTGGAGTAGGAGAACCTTCCCTGATGATTCACTGCTGGAGTAGGAGAACCTTCCCTGATGATTCACTGCTGGAGTGTAGGAGAACCTTCCCTGATGATTCACTGCTGGAGTGGGAGAACCTTCCCTGATGATTCACTGCTGGAGTTTAGGAGAACCTTCCCTGATGATTCACTGCTGGAGTAGGAGAACCTTCCCTGATGATTCACTGCTGGAGTAGGAGAACCTTCCCTGATGATTCACTGCTGGAGTAGGAGAACCTTCCCTGATGATTCACTGCTGGAGTAGGAGAACCTTCCCTGATGATTCACTGCTGGAGTAGGAGAACCTTCCCTGATGATTCACTGCTGGAGTAGGAGAACCTTCCCTGATTCACTGCTGGAGTAGGAGAACCTTCCCTGATGATTCACTGCTGGAGTAGGAGAACCTTCCCTGATGATTCACTGCTGGAGTAGGAGAACCTTCCCTGATGATTCACTGCTGGAGTAGGAGAACCTTCCCTGATGATTCACTGCTGGAGTAGGAGAACCTTCCCTGATGATTCACTGCTGGAGTAGGAGAACCTTCCCTGATGATTCACTGCTGGAGTAGGAGAACCTTCCCTGATTCACTGCTGGAGTAGGAGAACCTTCCCTGATGATTCACTGCTGGAGTAGGAGAACCTTCCCTGATGATTCACTGCTGGAGTGTAGGAGAACCTTCCCTGATGATTCACTGCTGGAGTAGGAGAACCTTCCCTGATGATTCACTGCTGGAGTAGGAGAACCTTCCCTGATGATTCACTGCTGGAGTAGGAGAACCTTCCCTGATGATTCACTGCTGGAGTAGGAGAACCTTCCCTGATGATTCACTGCTGGAGTAGGAGAACCTTCCCTGATGATTCACTGCTGGAGTGTAGGAGAACCTTCCCTGATGATTCACTGCTGGAGTGTAGGAGAACCTTCCCTGCATGAGGATGTGATCCAGATCTGATGTAGTCCTGCAGAGTGTGAGAATAAAGATACAAAAAACATTGTCTTTCTGATAATTACTGACCTATAAATCATTCAACATATTTTGTTGATCACAAGTTTGAATTTTTTTCTTTGTTGAAGTCACTGTAATTATGCAGAAAGTAAAAGCAAGTTATGTATAGCTATAGAAAAATTAGAGAAATGTATATATTTATACACTCACAAGATAAAACGACACATTATAAACACCATAAGGTTTATTTTACTACCCTTGTTATTATTTTAATATAATTCCAACAAAGTAGATTTATTTTTTATGATTATATGGTGTTTATATTGTATTTTTTTCATCTGGAAGTGTATACTTTGCCTATATATTTCATTTTTCTGGCTATATTTTACTATATCTACAAATGTGTTGCTTTTACCATCAGTGTAAGTATCTGTATACACAGACCTGCAGAGTCAAAAGGTTTACATAGATATTGACATTTGATACAACACTTACAGCAGCTGTAGTAGTTTCAGGATAATTGTTTTTGTAAAACACACTGACATAGGTGTTGACAAAAGTGCATACCTGGAGGTGATGAACGTCTTTACATCCTTCAACCATCTCGTCCAAGACGACGGCGCTGCAAGGGCTTGTAGCGAGTGAACGCCGGGCCAATGTTTATTCTCCACCGGACATTTAGCTTGTTACTCTCCCGCTTTCTTTTTTCCGCCTCCTCCGCTCCGTTAAAACTTTTATTTTCTTTGTTTTTTTCGCTGCTTCGGCCATGATACCAGCTCCTCGTTTAGCTCAACACCAGCTTCTGCTGAGCTCAGCCTCTGCGCTCCAAGCCCCGCCCATTTTTGTCTCTACTACGAATCGGGAAGGAGGGGGAAGTGACGTATGTGCCGTAAAGCAGTCAAAGTCGTAAAATTTGTAGTTTTTTAGTGTGGCAGGGTTCCTACCATGCTCCTCAAAGTTGCATAGTGCCAGTGAAAGCGATACAGACCCCTCAGATCATGACAGAGGTTCATTAAACCTGTTGGAAGTTAATGTACCATCACAATGACTCTGGAAATATGATATTAAGGTGGAAAAGTTACGTAGTGTCGCTTTAAATCCTCAAGGGGCAACAATACCTTCATCCACACGGTTCCTGCAGTGTTCAAGGTCAGATTCCAGCACTTTTCAAGCACTTTCAAGGGTCATTTTCTAAATCTTCAAGCAGCTTATCACTGGGGTCAAATTGTATTATGTACATTGTATGGTGCTGTAAACATCTAGTTATGTTTCATCTGACTGATTTTATTCCTCCTTGTAAAAACTAAACTACAGTCTGATCCCAGTTTAATGAAAGACAGTTATAATTTCAAGAACTTAAAACTAAAATTCAAGCTTTTTCAGGCCTTGAAAACACAACATTGAAATTCAAGCACTTTCAAGGATTTCCAGCCCCGTAGGAAATCTGAATAAATATATCTGGAAAACAAGTAAGTGTGAAAAATTTTTTTTGTTTTATTTTATTGATCTATTTTTTAAATATTTTTTTATTTTATTTTTTTGATTATGTGTTGTTTTCATGTGTGTGTAAACAGCAAGACCTGCATTTTATTGTGAAATTAATGTGATACTTGCTGATTGCTTTGTTTTTTTGTACATTTATATTGAAATTCAATAGAAATATTGTTAAAAAAAAGATATACAAATAAGAAACTATCAATTATCGTTATTGTTTTGGTTTAAACTTTTAATATTGGTGCTTGTTTCCTAAAAACCTGAGATCATGTTTGATCCCAGTTTTTTGGACTTTTCCAGGTGAATCTGCAGGTGAAGCAGCAAAGTAGTAAAACTCAATAATTAAACTAAAACTCAATAATTAAACTAAAACTCCAGCAATTAAACTAAAACTCAATAATTAAACTAAAACTCAATAATTAAACTAAAACTCAATAATTAAACTAAAACTCAATAATTAAACTAAAACTCAATAATTAAACTAAAACTCCAGCAATTAAACTAAAATTCAAGCAATTTTCAGGCCTTGAAAACACAACATTGAAATTCCAGGACTTTCCAGGAATCCTGAATCCTAGAACAAAAACAAACTTCTACACTCTGATATCTAGAGGCTGATTTATGGTTCCGCGTTAAATCGACGGCGTAGGCTCCGCGGCGACGCGCAGCCTGTAACGCAGAAGCATAAATCAGCCTTAACGCAGAAGCATAAATCATCGTGCGGGTGTGAGCAGCACCTACCCATGCAGGGGCAGTACAGCACGTACCCGCTGGGGTCCCACTGGAGCCCGGACCCGGTGCTGGTGCTGGTCCCGGTCCCGGTCCCCAGGACCTGGACCAGGACCTGGACCTGGACCAGGAACCAGACCAGAACTGAACCAGAGTTCCTCCTCGCCGCCATGACGGCTCCTTCTTCTTCTGCTGCTGCTTTAATGGCGGCGGGGCCTCGCAGCGGCGCCGCTCTGGCGCCCCCTGCTGGACAAGCTACATAAGAATTAAGTACAGAAATAGCTAAATATTTACGTTAAAGCAGCACTATGTAACTTTTCCATCTTAATCTAATATTTCATCATCATCATTGTGATGGAACATCAACTTCCAGCAGGTTTAATGAACCTCTGTCATGGTCTGAGGGGTAATATAATAATAATAATAATAATAATAATAATAATAATAATAATAATAATTATTATTATTATTATTATTATTATTATTATTATTATTATTATTATTATTATTTTTTCCTTTTTTTCCTCTTTTTTTCGCCTTTTTTCCTCTTTTTTTCTCTTTTTTACTCCCTTTTCCTTTTTTTCCCTCTTTTTTATCTTTTTTCCTCTTTTTTTCTCTTTTTTTCCTTTTTTTCTTCTTTTTTCTCTTTTTGTTCCTCTTTTTTTCTCTTTTTTCCTCTTTATTCCTCTTTTTCCTATTTTTTCCTATTTTTTTCCTTTTTTTCCTCCGTTTTTCCTCTTTTTTTCCCTCTTTTTACCTCTTTTTTTGCCTTTTTTTCCTCTTTTTTCCTCTTTTTTTCCTTTTTTTCTTCTTTTTTCTCTTTTTTTTCCTCTTTTTTTCTCTTTTTTCCTCTTTATTCCTCTTTTTCCTATTTTTTCCTATTTTTTTCCTTTTTTTCCTCCTTTTTTCCTCTTTTTTTCTCTTTTTTCCCTCTTTTTACCTCTTTTTTTGCCTTTTTTTCCTCTTTTTTCCTCTTTTTTTCCTTTTTCCCCCCTCTGCATGCGCGTTCTCCCCGTTCTCCCGTGCCGGTACCAGATTGTATCGGGCTGAAATATTGTGCATTTTTTCCCCGCAATGGTATTTTTTTGCCATGTTAAGCTAGGAAGGTAGTTTTTCACCATGTCTTCACATTCAAAACGTCTTTTTTGGCAATTGCGGATTAATCAGTGAGCGCTTGGTTGACGTTACATTTTTTTAATTATATTTATATAATGTATTATGACTATGTTGCTTAGACATTTACAGATTCAACAATGAGAACATATAGAGACATACACTTGTGTAAAGTCAGAAGCAGCAGATCATAGTGGAGGTAAAAGGGACACAACCTTCTTTCAATGACTTCTCTCTCTCTCTCTCTCGGCTGCTGTAGTCACTCTGTTCCTGGTCTTTTCACGCAAACGCTCAAAAGCCAATCACAAGACGGAACGTCATCACGTACGGGAGACCTCCGATAAAAAAAAGCAGGTGGGAAAAAAAAGCACCGACACCGGCTTCACTGTTGGCTGCAGTACCCCCGACGGCCGTCGTGGTGAAGGGTGGCGCTAGAGAGTCTCATTTCTTTAAAGGAGCCTCAAGCTCCTTTAAGGCTGATTTATGGTTCCGCGTTACACCAACGCAGAACCATAAATCAGCCTTTAGTAGGTCTAAACTTGTCAAGAAAATGTATTATTACAAACAAAGTAAGACAAGTTACTTTTAAAATACTTCACAGATGCTAGCCAGTCAAGACCAATCTTATTAAATATAAGATAAACATCGACACACTCGGTTCTTTGTGTGGTTAATGTGGATGAAACAATATCTCACTTATTCTGGAATTATTGCACATTTACATGTTCTCTGGATTGACCTGAATCATTTTATAAATGCTAAGTTAATTCTTCCTTTAAGTTGAGAATTCAACATGTTCTATTAATGATATGACAAGTATATTTAATCAACCTTCTCTTAATTATTGCTAAATATCATATTCACTGTACTGAATCTGCTGCCAACGTCCAGATATAACTGTTAAAGTTATATTAATATCGTATTCATTCTTAAACAGCAGAAACCCCAAAGCCGTTAAAACGAGAAGCTTATGTGAAAAATATAATAGTTCCTGATTTTTTTTTTTTCCTCCTTAAAGGTGACATATTATGGTATTTAATGTATATTTTAAACAGGCCTTGAATGTCTTAAAAACAATCTAAAGCTTGTTTTTTCTACATAAATTAGAAATCCAGCCTGTGGGCCCTGTCTTTATTTTTTCCGCTTCTAACCTCTTTTTCTGTGCTTCATTCTAAGGGTAGGGGGGGGTATGATAATGAGGCTCTGTGCTGATTGGCTCCCTGAATGACGTGTAGCAGGGGAGGAGCATAAACCTCCCTCCGCCAGAGCAGCGGCTGCGTAGCAAAGCGTGTCCACGGTTCTGCGTTAAATCAACACGTACCTACGCCGTACGCCCTGCGTTGGTGCAACGCAGAACCATAAATCAGCCTTTAGTCACCTCGTCTGCAAACAGGAAGACTTAATTTAATTCTAAACAGTTACACCAAAGTTATTTACTCCGATTCCTCATCATTTCACTTCTTATGTTACAAGACAAATGAATCATGTTAACTGTAAATTATCACAACACTGAATTTTCACAAATGGAAACTTTATTGTTAAAAAAATAAAATATGAGTTGTATATAAATAACATGTATGCACTATTTAAGCCGGATCTACCCGGCGGATGCTGAACGCTGGCCCCGGAGCCACGCCGGGCGCACAGATCGCCTCCGCGGCGCATCGCCCGTTACCGGGGATCAAACCGACAGATTTGGCTGAAAATCTCGGAGGGTGAAGCTGGTCCAGCCTGGGACGGACCCCCGAGGACCCAGCTCCCAAACCACCCGGGAACCTGGATGATTTAACCCGGATCCGCAGCGCCGCGGCGCCGCGTCCGACTGGCTGAAGGAAGACCGCTCCAGCCAGAGCCAGAGAGCTGGTTGTGGGCGTGGCTTCAGCAGCGGAGGCTGAACCTATGGAAATCTGCTCCTGTCGTTACGTAACGACAGGAGCAGATTCTAATCGGCTCAAAAAAAACCACGTGACACTGGGGGACTCAGTCCGGCGGGGGTCAGAGAGCTTGCAGAAATTCATGGTATTTTGTCTCCCCTGTGCTGGCAGGGTGAGGGGAGACCACTTTATATATGTTAAAACAAGAAAAACGTGTTTTTCATAATAGGTCACCTTTAAACCTCAAGCCTTTTATTTTATTTTGATATATAATTTTCTAGCCAGGGTTTCTCGTTAATGAACGTGTCATTCAGGTCATTTCTTCTAAAGTTGTTTCCTCCTGTAACAAAACTTCATCTAAACAGAAACAAACTCTAAACTCATATGAAGGATTATTTACATGTGGATGCTATTTTTAATTATTCATGGGTTTTAATCAGTTATTTGTTTTATTTGATGTTGTGTGTAAATGTTTTATATACTTTAGTATTTAGTATTTATTATATCAGACTGTATTCTTTATTATTTATATATTGCATTATTAGTTTGCCATCACTTTTGTGTAGTTATACTTTTTTTTGTACGTTAATCTTGTTCTTTAACATCTGACACTTTACAAACCAGCCCTTGCTAGTGGAACCAGGTATTTGTATTTTAAATCTTTGGATGTTCTGTTTCATTAAATGAAGCTGCTTTTGCTATTATTTAATATTAATAAATATAGAATTGTAATAGTGGTCACTGACTGCGCTCTAATAAATGTATCTTTTATATTTCTGTTTACTGATGGCATCATGGAATGTGATGTATGTGTGTATTTGTGTGATGTTTAATTGTGGAATGCTTGTTAATTTACATTAATCCTCCCTTTTTCCTTTTTTCTGTATCTTCCCGTCAGTTTTCCCGGGGCCCGGTCTGAGAATAAACCCGTACCAATCTCTCCGGTATGAGAATAATCCCGTACCAATCTCTCCGGTATGAGAATAAACCCGTACCAATCTCTCCGGTATGAGAATAAACCCGTACCAATCTCTCCGGTATGAGAATAAACCCGTACCAATCTCTCCGGTATGAGAATAAACCCGTACCAATCTCTCCGGTATGAGAATAAACCCGTACCAATCTCTCCGGTATGAGAATAAACCCGTACCAATCTCTCCGGTATGAGAATAAACCCGTACCAATCTCTCCGGTATGAGAATAAACCCGTACCAATCTCTCCGGTATGAGAATAAACCCGTACCAATCTCTCCGGTATGAGAATAAACCCGTACCAATCTCTCCGGTATGAGAATAAACCCGTACCAATCTCTCCGTATGAGAATAAACCCGTACCAATCTCCCCGGTATGAGAATAAACCCGTACCAATCTCTCCGGTATGAGAATAAACCCGTACCAATCTCTCCGGTATGAGAATAAACCCGTACCAATCTCTCCGGTATGAGAATAAACCCGTACCAATCTCCCCGGTATGAGAATAAACCCGTACCAATCTCTCCGCCTTTTTACTGGAACCAACGGTCCGCTACAGAACAGTTATTTAATTTAATTTAATGTTAATAACTTCAGTGGAGCTTCAAATGAACCCATTGGGTTTTTTGCCTCTTCCTGAACCGTATAGTATTTATATTTGATATTTTCTTGTATAACTTTAAAACTGTGTAAAACAATAAACTAAAAACTAAACTAACCAGACCAGACCAGAGACCAGACCAGACCAGACCAGACCAGACTAGACTGGTATCAGGTTCCTCTTTTTTTCATGCGTTTTTGCGTGCGTTCGTGCGTTTTTTCGTGTTTTTTTCATGCGTTTTTGCGTGCGTTCGTGCGTTTTTTCGTGCGTTCGTGCGTTTTTTCGTGCGTTTTTGCGTGTGTTCGTGCGTTTTTTCGTGCGTTCGTGCGTTTTTTCGTGCATTTTTTCGTGCGTTTTTGCGTGCGTTCGTGCGTTTTTTCGTGCATTTTTGCGTGCGTTCGTGCGTTTTTTCGTGCGTTTTTTCGTGCGTTTTTGCGTGCGTTCGTGCGTTTTTTCGTGCGTTTTTTCATGCGTTTTTGCGTGCGTTCGTGCGTTTTTTCGTGCGTTCGTGCATTTTTTCCTGCGTTTTTGCGTGCGTTCGTGCGTTTTTTCGTGCGTTTTTTCGTGCGTTTTTCCGTGCGTTCGTGCGTTTTTTCGTGCATTTTTTCGTGCGTTTTTGCGTGCATTCGTGCGTTTTTTCGTGCGTTCGTGCGTTTTTTCGTGCGTTTTTGCGTGCGTTCGTGCGTTTTTTCGTGCGTTTTTTCGTGCGTTTTTCCGTGCGTTCGTGCGTTTTTTCGTGCGTTTTTGCGTGCGTTCGTGCGTTTTTTCGTGCATTTTTGCGTGCGTTCGTGCGTTTTTTCGTGCGTTTTTTCGTGCGTTTTTGCGTGCGTTCGTGCGTTTTTTCGTGCGTTTTTTCATGCGTTTTTGCGTGCGTTCGTGCGTTTTTTCGTGCGTTCGTGCGTTTTTTCGTGCGTTTTTGCGTGCGTTCGTGCGTTTTTTCGTGCGTTTTTCCGTGCGTTCGTGCGTTTTTTCGTGCATTTTTTCGTGCGTTTTTGCGTGCATTCGTGCGTTTTTTCGTGCGTTCGTGCGTTTTTTCGTGCGTTTTTGCGTGCGTTCGTGCGTTTTTTCGTGCGTTTTTTCGTGCGTTTTTCCGTGCGTTCGTGCATTTTTTCGTGCGTTTTTGCGTGCGTTCGTGCGTTTTTTCGTGCATTTTTGCGTGCCTTTTTGCGTGCGTTTTTTCATGCGTTTTTTCGTGCGTTTTGCGTGCGTTTTGCGTGCGTTTTGCGTGCGTTTTGCGTGCGTTTTGCGTGCGTTTTTTCGTGCGTTTTGCGTGCGTTTTGCGTGCGTTTTTGCGTGCGTTTTGCGTGCATTTTTGCGTGCGTTTTGCGTGCGTTTTGCGTGCGTTTTTGCGTGCGTTTTTTCGTGCGTTCGTGCGTTTTTTCGTGCGTTTTGGCGTGCGTTCGTGCGTTTTTTCGTGCGTTTTTGCGTGCGTTTTTCCTTGCGTTTGTGCGTTTTTTCGTGCGTTCGTGCGTTTTTTCGTGCGTTTTTTCGTGTTTTTTGCGTGCGTTCGTGCGTTTTTGCGTGCGTTTTTTCGTGCGTTCGTGCGTTTTTGCGTGCGTTCGTGCGTGCGTTCGTGCGTTTTTGCGTGCGTTCTTGCGTTTTGCGTGCGTTCGTGCGTTTTTGCGTGCGTTTGTGCGTTTTTTTCGTGCGTTTTTCGTGCGTTTTTGCGTGTTTTTTGCGTGCGTTCGTGCGTTTTTGCGTGCGTTTTTTCGTATGTTTTGCGTGCGTTTTTTCACGTTTTTTGCATGTGTTTTTGCATGCGTTTTTTCGTGCGTTTTTTTCCTCTTTTTTCTTCTTTTTTTCCTCTTTTTTCCCTTCTTTCTTTCAGACCAGACCAGACCAGACCAGACCAGACCAGACCAGAGACCAGACCAGAGACCAGACCAGACCAGACCAGACCAGACCAGACCAGAGACCAGACCAGACCAGACCAGACCAGACCAGACCAGAGACCAGACCAGACCAGACCAGACCAGACCAGACCAGAGACCAGACCAGAGACCAGACCAGACCAGACCAGACCAGAGACCAGACCAGACCAGACCAGACCAGACCAGAGACCAGAGACCAGACCAGACCAGACCAGACCAGACCAGACCAGACCAGAGACCAGACCAGACCAGACCAGACCAGACCAGACCAGACCAGACCAGACCAGACCAGACCAGACCAGACCAGAGACCAGACCAGACCAGACCAGAGACCAGACCAGACCAGACCAGACCAGACCAGACCAGACCAGAGACCAGACCAGACCAGACCAGACCAGACCAGACCAGACCAGACCAGACCAGAGACCAGACCAGACCAGACCAGACCAGACCAGACCAGACCAGACCAGACCAGAGACCAGACCAGACCAGACCAGACCAGACCAGAGACCAGACCAGACCAGACCAGACCAGACCAGACCAGACCAGACCAGACCAGACCAGACCAGACCAGAGACCAGACCAGACCAGACCAGACCAGACCAGACCAGACCAGACCAGACCAGACCAGACCAGACCAGACCAGAGACCAGACCAGACCAGACCAGACCAGACCAGACCAGAGACCAGACCAGACCAGACCAGACCAGACCAGACCAGACCAGACCAGACCAGACCAGACCAGACCAGACCAGACCAGACCAGACCAGACCAGACCAGACCAGAGACCAGACCAGAGACCAGACCAGACCAGAGACCAGACCAGACCAGACCAGACCAGAGACCAGACCAGAGACCAGACCAGAGACCAGACCAGACCAGACCAGACCAGAGACCAGACCAGACCAGAGACCAGACCAGACCAGACCAGACCAGAGACCAGACCAGAGACCAGACCAGAGACCAGAGACCAGACCAGACCAGACCAGACCAGACCAGACCAGACCAGAGACCAGACCAGACCAGACCAGACCAGACCAGACCAGAGACCAGACCAGACCAGACCAGACCAGACCAGACCAGACCAGACCAGACCAGAGACCAGACCAGACCAGACCAGAGACCAGACCAGACCAGACCAGAGACCAGACCAGACCAGACCAGAGACCAGACCAGACCAGACCAGACCAGACCAGACCAGACCAGACCAGACCAGACCAGACCAGACCAGACCAGACCAGAGACCAGACCAGAGACCAGACCAGAGACCAGACCAGACCAGAGACCAGACCAGACCAGACCAGACCAGAGACCAGACCAGAGACCAGACCAGACCAGACCAGACCAGACCAGACCAGACCAGACCAGACCAGACCAGACCAGAGACCAGACCAGACCAGACCAGACCAGACCAGAGACCAGACCAGACCAGACCAGACCAGACCAGAGACCAGACCAGACCAGACCAGAGACCAGACCAGACCAGACCAGACCAGACCAGACCAGACCAGACCAGACCAGAGACCAGACCAGACCAGAGACCAGACCAGAGACCAGACCAGACCAGACCAGACCAGACCAGACCAGACCAGACCAGACCAGACCAGACCAGACCAGAGACCAGAGACCAGACCAGACCAGACCAGACCAGACCAGACCAGAGACCAGACCAGAGACCAGACCAGACCAGACCAGACCAGACCAGACCAGACCAGACCAGACCAGACCAGACCAGAGACCAGACCAGAGACCAGACCAGACCAGACCAGAGACCAGACCAGACCAGAGACCAGACCAGACCAGAGACCAGACCAGAGACCAGACCAGACCAGACCAGACCAGACCAGAGACCAGACCAGACCAGAGACCAGACCAGACCAGAGACCAGACCAGAGACCAGACCAGACCAGACCAGACCAGACCAGACCAGACCAGACCAGACCAGACCAGACCAGACCAGACCAGACCAGACCAGACCAGAGACCAGACCAGACCAGACCAGACCAGACCAGACCAGACCAGACCAGACCAGACCAGACCAGAGACCAGACCAGACCAGAGACCAGAGACCAGACCAGACCAGAGACCAGACCAGACCAGACCAGACCAGACCAGACCAGACCAGACCAGACCAGACCAGACCAGACCAGACCAGACCAGACCAGACCAGAGACCAGACCAGACCAGAGACCAGAGACCAGACCAGACCAGAGACCAGACCAGACCAGACCAGACCAGAGACCAGAGACCAGACCAGACCAGAGACCAGACCAGACCAGACCAGACCAGACCAGAGACCAGACCAGACCAGACCAGACCAGACCAGACCAGACCAGACCAGACCAGACCAGACCAGACCAGACCAGACCAGACCAGACCAGAGACCAGACCAGACCAGACCAGACCAGACCAGACCAGACCAGACCAGAGACCAGACCAGACCAGACCAGACCAGAGACCAGAGACCAGACCAGACCAGACCAGAGACCAGAGACCAGAGACCAGACCAGACCAGACCAGACCAGACCAGAGACCAGACCAGACCAGACCAGACCAGACCAGACCAGACCAGAGACCAGACCAGACCAGACCAGACCAGACCAGACCAGACCAGAGACCAGACCAGACCAGACCAGACCAGAGACCAGACCAGACCAGACCAGACCAGACCAGACCAGACCAGAGACCAGACCAGACCAGACCAGACCAGACCAGACCAGACCAGACCAGAGACCAGACCAGACCAGACCAGAGACCAGACCAGACCAGACCAGACCAGACCAGACCAGACCAGACCAGAGACCAGACCAGAGACCAGACCAGACCAGACCAGACCAGACCAGAGACCAGACCAGACCAGACCAGACCAGACCAGACCAGACCAGACCAGACCAGAGACCAGAGACCAGACCAGACCAGACCAGACCAGACCAGACCAGACCAGAGACCAGACCAGACCAGACCAGAGACCAGACCAGACCAGACCAGAGACCAGACCAGACCAGACCAGACCAGACCAGACCAGACCAGAGACCAGACCAGACCAGACCAGACCAGACCAGACCAGACCAGAGACCAGACCAGACCAGAGACCAGACCAGAGACCAGACCAGACCAGACCAGACCAGACCAGACCAGACCAGACCAGACCAGACCAGAGACCAGACCAGACCAGAGACCAGACCAGACCAGACCAGACCAGACCAGACCAGACCAGAGACCAGACCAGACCAGACCAGAGACCAGACCAGACCAGACCAGACCAGACCAGACCAGAGACCAGACCAGACCAGACCAGACCAGAGACCAGACCAGAGACCAGACCAGAGACCAGACCAGACCAGACCAGACCAGACCAGACCAGACCAGAGACCAGACCAGACCAGACCAGACCAGACCAGACCAGACCAGAGACCAGACCAGACCAGAGACCAGACCAGACCAGACCAGACCAGACCAGACCAGAGACCAGACCAGACCAGAGACCAGACCAGACCAGACCAGAGACCAGACCAGACCAGAGACCAGACCAGACCAGACCAGACCAGACCAGAGACCAGAGACCAGACCAGACCAGACCAGACCAGACCAGACCAGACCAGACCAGAGACCAGACCAGAGACCAGAGACCAGACCAGAGACCAGACCAGACCAGACCAGACCAGAGACCAGACCAGACCAGACCAGAGACCAGAGACCAGACCAGACCAGACCAGACCAGACCAGACCAGACCAGACCAGACCAGACCAGACCAGAGACCAGACCAGACCAGACCAGAGACCAGACCAGACCAGACCAGACCAGAGACCAGACCAGACCAGACCAGAGACCAGACCAGACCAGACCAGACCAGACCAGACCAGACCAGACCAGAGACCAGACCAGACCAGAGACCAGACCAGACCAGACCAGAGACCAGACCAGACCAGACCAGACCAGAGACCAGACCAGACCAGAGACCAGACCAGACCAGACCAGAGACCAGAGACCAGAGACCAGACCAGACCAGACCAGACCAGACCAGACCAGACCAGACCAGACCAGACCAGACCAGACCAGAGACCAGACCAGACCAGACCAGACCAGAGACCAGACCAGACCAGACCAGAGACCAGACCAGACCAGACCAGACCAGACCAGACCAGACCAGACCAGAGACCAGACCAGACCAGACCAGAGACCAGACCAGACCAGACCAGAGACCAGAGACCAGACCAGACCAGAGACCAGACCAGACCAGACCAGACCAGACCAGAGACCAGACCAGACCAGACCAGACCAGACCAGACCAGAGACCAGACCAGACCAGACCAGACCAGAGACCAGACCAGACCAGAGACCAGACCAGAGACCAGACCAGAGACCAGACCAGAGACCAGAGACCAGACCAGACCAGACCAGACCAGACCAGACCAGACCAGACCAGAGACCAGTTTTTTGCGTGCGTTCGTGCGTTTTTTCGTGCGTTTTTTCGTGTTTTTTGCGTGCGTTCGTGCGTTTTTTCGTGTTTTTTGCGTGCGTTCGTGTGTTTTTTCGTGCGTTTTTGTGTGCGTTTTTGCGTGCGATTTTTCGTGTTTTTTGCGTGCGTTCGTGCATTTTTGCGTGCGTTCGTGCGTTTTTTCGTGTTTTTTGCGTGCGTTCGTGCGTTTTTTCGTGCGTTTTTGCGTGCGTTTTTGCGTGCGTTTTTTCGTGCGTTTTTTCGTGCGTTCGTGCGTTTTTGCGTGCGGTTTTTCGTGCGTTCGTGCGTTTTTGCGTGCGTTTTTGCGTGCGTTCGTGCGTTTTTTCGTGTTTTTTGCGTGCGTTTTTTCGTGTTTTTTGCGTGCGTTTTTGCATGCGTTTTTTCGTGCGTTTTTTCGTGCGTTTTTGCGTGCGTTTTTTCGTGCGTTCGTGCGTTTTTGCGTGCGTTTTTGCGTGCGTTTTTTCGTGTTTTTTGCGTGCGTTTTTCGTGCGTTTTTGCGTGCGTTTTTACGTGCGTTCGTGCGTTTTTTCGTGCGTTTTTGCGTGCGTTTTTGCGTGCGTTTTTCGTGCGTTTTTGCGTGCGTTTTTGCGTGCGTTTTTACGTGCGTTTTTTCGTGCGTTCGTGCGTTTTTTCGTGCGTTTTTGCGTGCGTTTTTGCGTGCGTTTTTGCGTGCGTTTTTACGTGCGTTTTTTCGTGCGTTTTTCGTGCGTTTTTGCGTGCGTTTTTGCGTGCGTTCTGCGTGCGTTTTTGCGTGCGTTTTTTCGTGCATTTTTGCGTGCATTTTTGCGTGCGTTTTTGCGTTTTTTTTCCCCTTTTTTTCTTCTTTTTTTCCTCTTTTTTTCTTTCAGACCAGACCAGACCAGACCAGACCAGACCAGACCAGACCAGACCAGAGACCAGACCAGACCAGACCAGACCAGAGACCAGACCAGACCAGACCAGAGACCAGACAAGACCAGACCAGACCAGACCAGACCAGACCAGACCAGACCAGACCAGACCAGACCAGAGACCAGACCAGACCAGAGACCAGACCAGACCAGAGACCAGACCAGACCAGACCAGACCAGACCAGAGACCAGACCAGACCAGAGACCAGACCAGACCAGAGACCAGACCAGACCAGAGACCAGACCAGACCAGACCAGACCAGAGACCAGACCAGACCAGACCAGACCAGACCAGAGACCAGACCAGACCAGACCAGACCAGACCAGACCAGACCAGACCAGACCAGACCAGACCAGACCAGAGACCAGACCAGACCAGAGACCAGACCAGACCAGAGACCAGACCAGACCAGACCAGACCAGACCAGAGACCAGACCAGACCAGAGACCAGACCAGACCAGACCAGACCAGACCAGACCAGACCAGAGACCAGACCAGACCAGACCAGACCAGACCAGACCAGACCAGACCAGAGACCAGACCAGACCAGACCAGACCAGAGACCAGACCAGACCAGACCAGACCAGAGACCAGACCAGAGACCAGACCAGACCAGACCAGACCAGACCAGAGACCAGACCAGACCAGACCAGACCAGACCAGACCAGACCAGACCAGAGACCAGACCAGACCAGACCAGACCAGACCAGACCAGAGACCAGACCAGAGACCAGACCAGAGACCAGACCAGACCAGACCAGAGACCAGACCAGACCAGAGACCAGACCAGACCAGACCAGACCAGACCAGACCAGACCAGACCAGACCAGACCAGACCAGACCAGACCAGACCAGACCAGACCAGACCAGACCAGACCAGACCAGACCAGACCAGACCAGACCAGACCAGACCAGATCCTCTAGTAGAACCAGATGGAGGATCAGTGGGGGGAACGACCCGGTTGGACCGAGTTGTTCTACCTCCACGAATCGTCCTACCCGTAGGATGAAATTACAGACTTCTCTGCCGAGATGTCCGACTTCGGTGAGGTGTCCTACCTCTGCATTTTTTTCTCTTTTTTTCCTATTTTTTCCTCTTTTTTTTCTATTTTTTCCTCTTTTTCTTTCTTTTTTCCCTCTTTTTTCTCTTCTTTTTCCTCTTTTTTGTCTGTGTTTTTCTTGATTTTTTTCCTCTTTTTTCCTATTTTTTTCGCTTTTTTTCCCTATTTTTTTCTCTTTTTTTCCCCTATTTTTTTCGCTTTTTTTCCTCCCTTTTCCTTTTTTTCCTCTTTTCTCCTCTTTTTTATCTTTCTTCCTATTTTTCTCCTCTTTTTCCTCTTTTTTAATCTTTTTTCCCCTCTTTTTTTCTCTTTTTTTCCTCTTTTTTTCCCTTTTTTCCTCCTTTTTTCCTCTTTTTTAATCTTTTTTTCCTTTTTTTCCTCTTTTTTCCTCTTTTTTTCCTTTTACCCCCTCTACCTCAGTGAAGTGTCCTACCTCAGTGAAGTGTCCTACCTCGGTGAGGTGTCCTACCTCGGTGAGATGTCCTACCTCAGTGAAGTGTCCTACCTCAGTGAGGTGTCCTACCTCAGTGAGGTGTCCTCGGTGAGATGTCCTACCTCGGTAGAAATTACTACCGTACGATTCCCGTTTCTTTTATCTCAGTTTCTTTTTTTTTCCAAAACCTTTTTCATGCAAATAGAGGATTTAACAGCAGGAAGTCAGAATGTGCTTCACATAGATCTATGTGTTATAGATCTATGTGTTATAGATCTGTGTTATAGATCTATGTGTTATAGATCTATGTGTTATAGATCTATGTGTTATAGATCTATGTGTTATAGATCTATAACACATAGATCTATGTGTTATAGATCTATGTGTTATAGATCTATAACACATAGATCTATAACACATAGATCTATGTGTTATAGATCTGTGTGTTATAGATCTATGTGTTATAGATCTATGTGTTATAGATCTGTGTTATAGATCTATGTGTTATAGATCTATGTGTTATAGATCTGTGTGTTATAGATCTATGTGTTATAGATCTATGTGTTATAGATCTGTGTTATAGATCTATGTGTTATAGATCTATGTGTTATAGATCTATGTGTTATAGATCTATGTGTTATAGATCTATAACACATAGATCTATAACACATAGATCTATGTGTTATAGATCTATGTGTTATAGATCTATAACACATAGATCTATGTGTTATAGATCTATGTGTTATAGATCTATGTGTTATAGATCTATGTGTTATAGATCTATAACACATAGATCTATGTGTTATAGATCTATGTGTTATAGATCTATGTGTTATAGATCTATAACACATAGATCTATGTGTTATAGATCTATGTGTTATAGATCTATGTGTTATAGATCTATGTGTTATAGATCTATGTGTTATAGATCTATGTGTTATAGATCTATGTGTTATAGATCTATGTGTTATAGATCTATGTGTTATAGATCTATAACACATAGATCTATAACACATAGATCTATGTGTTATAGATCTATGTGTTATAGATCTATAACACATAGATCTATGTGTTATAGATCTATGTGTTATAGATCTATGTGTTATAGATCTATGTGTTATAGATCTATGTGTTATAGATCTATGTGTTATAGATCTATGTGTTATAGATCTATGTGTACGACGCTTCGGCTGAAGAAAAAAACCATCAAAACTTCCACATATTTGCAGGTAGGATGATTGACAGATGAAAATCCCCCGTCAGATCACACTTCCACATAGACATCTACATGTATCTATGTGGAAGCGTGATCTCACAGGGTTATTTCATCTGTCAAATCATCCTACCTGCATTTATCTATGTAGAAGCACATACATTTCTCTTTTTTTTCTCTTTTTTTCCTCTTTTTTTTCTCTTTTTTCCTCTTTTTTTCTCCTTTTTCCTTTTTTTCTCTTTTTTTCCTATTTTTTCCTCCCTTTTTTCTCTTTTTTTCCTCTTTTTTTCTCTTTTTTTCCTCTTTTTTTCCTATTTCTTTCTTTTTTCTCTTTTTTCCTATTTTTTTCATTTTTTTCTCTTTTTTCCTATTTTTTGTATTTTTTCCTCTTTTCTTTCTTTTTTTCCTCTTTTTCTCTTTTTTCCTCTTTTTTCCCTGTATTTTCCTTGATTTTTTTTCCCTCTTTTTTCCTTTTTTTTCCCTATTTTTTCCGCCTTTTTTCACTTTTTTTCCTCTTTTTTCCTCCCTTTTCCTTTTTTTCCTCTTTTTTCTCTTTTTCCTCGTTTTTTCTCCTTTTGTCCTCTTTTGTCCTCTATTTTTCCTCTTTTTCCTCTTTTTTTGCTTTTTTTTCTTCTTTTTTCCTCTTTTTTAATCTTTTTTCCCTCTTTTTTCTCTTTTTTGCATTTATCCATGTAGAAGCACATAGATATCATGTAGCACGATTTGGCAGAAAAAACTACCAGAAAGTTGGAATTTGGTTGTAGGAAACACAAAATCCGCACGCAAACATGAAAAACTACAATAATTCGAACGCAAACATGAAAAACTACAATAATTCGAACGCAAACATGAAAAACTACAATTTGGTTGCAGGAAACCTTAAATTCTTCCGGTTTTCACAGTTTTAAACAGCTGATCGGTAGGACGATTCTGTGTTTTAGTCGACGCTGTTGACTGGTGCGCATGCGCAGAGACGCAAAGTAGGACATTCACCGGGTAGGATCATCTGACAGAACACCGGCGCCACCAGAGCCCTGTCGTTAGAAGCTCGTTAGCAGAAGCTCGTTAGCAGAAGCTCGTTAGAAGAAGCTAACATGTGCTCTACATGGCAACGCGGGGCCCGGGTGCGGCTCCAGGCCCAGCTGGGACGGTTCTGTTGGACCTAATCAGCTGGTAATTACTTAAACATGCAGCATGAAAGGGCTGAATGCTCCGAGACGTTTACGTCCAATCAGAGAGCAGCGTTTACATCCTCGTTTACATCCTCGTTTAGATCCAGATGCTGTGGAAACATCTGGAATCACCGGATCAAAGGAGGAACATCTTCACATTATCTCTCAGACGTAACAAACAAACTTTTCTTTTAAATTAGTAAAAATGACCAAGTAAACACCTAATTCTGAATGAAAATGTCCATTCTGAGGCCTCGTTTCCACGTATCAAAAACGCTGGTGTTTTCATGAGTTTTATCTGTTCGTTTACAGGAAAACGAAGCTCAAAGTCTCCAAAAACCATCATTTCTGAAACTCCGGCCAAAGTGTAGATTTTTACAACCTCCGTCTTCACGTTTGCTTGTAAACGGAGAGAAACGGCATTTAGCAGGACTGCAGGACACCACAGACCAGGGGTGCTCAATACGTCGATCGCAAAGGTATTATTGGTAGATCGCGTGACATTAAAAAAATGTACGTCAACCCATCATCCATCCCGTCTTTTGATTGACAGGGCAGCCAATCAGATGACATCTGAATTTTGTCTGAGGTCATAGGTCGCTGCGCATGAGCAAACAACTGCGCTAAGTGCTAACTAGCTAACTAGCAAGCCGAGTTACGGCCAGTTTTCAGCCTTTGGTTTGTTCTAGGGCTGAAACGATTCCTTGAATAATTTGAGTAATTCGATTACAAAAAATGATAGAGTAATTTTCTCTGCCTCGAGGAATCGTTTAATTTATTTTTCTTTTCGTTTAATTTCACCAGCTCAAATCCTCGTATTACGCCCGGACCACATTTAATGTGACACAACGCGCTGACGCTGCGCCGTACATCCATGCGCTGCGCACGTTAAAGGGAGAAGAAAGAGGCGGCGGATATGTTTGTTTTGTAACATGCCGTGCTCAGGCATAGAGATATATAGATATAGATATATATTATATATCTATGTGCCTTTTGCCTCACCAGGAAAGGTAACTCCTCCACCAGCATGCTAACTCAAAACAAGGAAATAAAGATTCATATAAACAGAAAAAATGAACTATAACCTTACAATGAAGAAACATGTGCACTCGATTTAAACAGTGTAAGGCTATAAACAAACTAATTATATATCAAATAAACTAAACCTTAATGTTTAATTGAATTGTTTGGGGTGTGGCTGACTGCAAATAAAATTAGCCTGTGTGCTTAAAGTAATGAGGCCTAGTGTGTAGGATATTACCCTCACACCTGCAGAAACTCTAACTTAAAACTTAACTACAACTTCAAATGTGCTTGACACAAATGAAAGTTCAATTGAAACACATGGGAAAAAGTGTTAAGTGATGTGTGTTATCAGGTGTAATGGCATTTTTAGGTTAGAAATAAGAACATTTCTTGGTAAGATCTTAGTTTTTGGAGTGAACATAGTTAATTGTGTTGTGTTGTGCAATATTGGCTCATGCGATATAAAGAATCCTCAATATATTTATAAATAAATTATGTTTTGCATTTTTTGTAGTAGGTGGTAGATCATTTTGACTTGATCATTTTATAAGTAGCTCATGCTGAAAAAGTGTGAGCCCCCCTGCCACAGACCCTAAAGGCTGGATTCTGGTTATGGTTAAATCGACGCCGAGCCTGCGCCGCCGGTTGCGCAGGTTGCGCCGGTTGCGCACCCAACGCCGTCACTGACGTCACCTCCCACAGACAGATTGTAGCTACGCGTGGAGGCGACGCAGACCACACGCAGACCGAGGGCTGTGATTGGTTCTTGGAACCAACGCATTTCCGGTTTGAAGCAGTCGTGAACTTTCAGCCTCTTTACTTCGTGTATGTGTGATTTTTTTTGTTTCGTTTTTTTGTACAATAGTTAAACTTAAACTTAAACTTTATTTATTTATATAGCACCAACTCATGCAGTGTAAGTGCAACTCATGGTGCTTTACATACAGAGATAAAATAACAATCAAAAGTACAATTTAAAACATCCCATACGACCCCACCCCCCACGCATACACACACCCTCACTCACACTCATACACATGTGCACACACTCACACGCCCACACAATAAGTGGACTGGTGACATGGCTTAGCACTAACGATCCAGGTGAGGAAAACACTACCTATGGGTGGCCGTCCACACTGAGAGGCTCCACCGACCACGACCACAAGGAGCATCGCCACAGAGACCCCCCCAACCCGGACAGACCAGGGCAGACCCCACACAGAAGGTGGAGTCCCCCCACAGAGACCCCCCCAACCTGGACAGACCAGGACAGACCCCACACAGAAGGTGGAGTCCCCCCCCCCCAGAGACCCCCCCAACCTGGACAGACCAGGACAGACCCCACACAGAAGGTGGAGTCCCCCCCCCCCAGAGACCCCCCCAACCCGGACAGACCGGGGCAGACCCCACACAGAAGGTGGAGTCCCCCCCCAGCTACCCAGGCCTGAGGGATCCCCATGACGACACCCCCATGGGCGGAGCAGACACACCTCCCAGTGTGGACGACCCCCCTGAGGAAACACTGGAGCTAAAAACTAAAAGATTAAAAGAAAGTAAAAAATGCCTAAAAAGTGTAAAATTTTAGAAAAATCTATACAAAACTTAAGATGAATAATAAATAACATAAAATACAAAGTCACTCAAATGGATTAAATGAGATCAGATAAAAGCCAAGCTAAAAAGGTGTGTCTTGAGCCTCCTTTTAAAAATATCAACGTTCTCTGCGGTCCTGAGGTTCTCTGGCAGGCTGTTCCATAAATAACTAACTAACTAACTAACTAACTAACTAACTAACTAACTAACTAACTAACCCTGAGGTTCTCTGGCAGGCTGTTCCATAAATAAGGGCCATAATGGCTGAATGCAGCCTCACCGTGGGTTTTGGTCGCGGCTCGGGGAATGGTTAAAAGGCCGGTGCCAGAGGACCTCAGGGTCCGTGAGGGTTGATACGGTAAAAGCAGATCAGATAAATAAGATGGCCCAAGACCGTTAAGACATTTAAAAACCAGTAAAAGAACCTTAAAATCAATCCTGAAACGGACGGGGAGCCAATGCAGCGATTTTAAAACAGGTGTAATGTGCTCCCACCCTCTGGTCCTCGTCAGCACGCGAGCGGCTGAATTCTGTAATAGTTGTAGGTTCTTAATACTCTTTTTAGGAAGACCAGAGAGCAGGGCATTACAATAATCTAAACGACATGAGATAAAAGCATGCATCAGCACCTCCGTACTGGCCTGAGAGAGAAACGGGCGGACTCTGGCTATGTTCTTAAGATGGTAAAAACCTATCTTCGTAATATTCTTTATGTGTGGAATAAAAGTGAGCTCAGAGTCAAAAATAACACCCAGGTTCTTTACACATTTCGAAGGTTTAAAATCTTGTAGTTTTGGTAAAAGTTTCTCTCTCTGGCCTTCAGGACCAATAACTAAAACTTCTGTTTTGTCCTGGTTGAGCTGTAGGAAATTATCTGCCATCCATGACTTAATATCTAAAATACAGTTAAAAAGGGCATCAAGTGGCCCTGTGTCATCAGGAGACACGGCGATGTACAGTTGTGTGTCATCAGGAGACACGGCGATGTACAGCTGTGTGTCATCAGGAGACACGGCGATGTACAGCTGTGTGTCATCAGGAGACACGGCGATGTACAGCTGTGTGTCGTCAGGAGACACGGTGATGTACAGCTGTGTGTCGTCAGGAGACACGGTGATGTACAGCTGTGTGTCGTCAGGAGACACGGCGATGTACAGCTGTGTGTCGTCAGGAGACACGGCGATGTACAGCTGTGTGTCGTCAGGAGACACGGCGATGTACAGCTGTGTGTCGTCAGCGTAACTGTGGAAGCTGATGCCGTGTCTCCTGATGACGTCCCCCAAGGGAAGCATGTAAAGGTTAAAAAGAAGCGGACCTAAAATTGACCCTTGGGGGACCCCACACTTAATTTCATGCATTCTGGAGGAGCATGTATCCAAACTTACAAAGAAAGATCGATCTGTGAGATAGGAGCGGAACCAGTTAAAAACAGTACCAGAGAGGCCCACCAGGTGCTTCAGTCTGTTTAATAAAATGTTGTCCTTATCTTTTTTATTCACTTTGACCGGAAAAGTCGGATAAACCATTCAGGAAAAGATCGCACCCCCCTAGCGGTCACGGGGGGAACTGCACCGGAGAAATGGAGTGACGGAGAAGTGCGAAGGTTCACGACGGCGTCGCCGTGACGCCGTCACGGCGACGCCGTCACCGAGACGGCGTCACGGCGACGGCGTCACGGCGACGCCGTCACCGAGACGGCGTCACGGCGACGGCGTCACGGCGACGGCGTTGGTTTAACGCAGAACCTTAAATCAGCCTTAACAATGAGCTGGAGGTTGGAAGGAGAATATACTGTATATATATACATATATATATATATATATATATATATATATATATATATATATATATATATATATATATATATATATATATATATATATGTATATATTCTGTTATATTGTTGTGGTTTTATTGTGCTGTTTGTTGAACATGTAGAATCTGACAATAGAACTTGAAACTTGATGTTTTTCTATATCCCTTACATAAAGTTTTATACATTTTTATTTGCAGTACAGAACAAAAGTTTGGACACCCTTCCCCATTTGTTTGAATGAGAAGGGTGTCCAAACTTTTGGTCTGTACTGTATATAAAAATGTATAAAACTTTATACATAGAAAAATAATCAAATTTTTAGTTTTATTGTCAGCTATGTTCAAACAGCACAATTGTATTGTAACTGTTATAACTTGCATTTGCAGTAGCATTGTCAGGCCTGTAGAGGGCATAGTTTGCTTATTTAGCTGTTTCGGGATTTTCCCAGAGTCCGTTAAGTTCATGGATCTATTATTAATAATCTATTATTATTAAGGTTAAGTTACGTGAAGCGAGGTAACCGGAAGTGTTTTCTTCTCCTCCACAATAAGAGAAACGCACCGACAGCGTTCAGATCTCACTTTTCTCCAGCTGATTGTTTTAACCCTCGAAGTGGCAATATAAGTGAGTACATTTGTAATTGTTAGAGTGCAAGTGTAAACTGTTCTGTTTGACACTTTTATGTAGTTATGTGTTAATATAACGGTCGGATCCGTTCAGACGCTGCTCTGCCTAGATCTATGAATACTAGATCCGCCATGTCCGTTATTAACTGACATCGTTTTTCCATTAATTTGTATTTTTCTGTACTTTGTGTTTCAGTTTCACAATTTGTGACATTAAACCTGTCCGACCACAACTTTGCCTGTTCCTTGGAGGTTATAGTGTCATGGAGAGTTTCAGTGGTGTAAAGTAACGAACTACAAGTACTTCGTTATTGTACTTAAGTAAGATTTTTGAGAATTTGTACTTTTATTGATACTTTTATTTTTGTGTACTTTTACTTTTACTTCGTTACATTTTCAAGGAAATAATCGTACTTTTAATCCGCTACATTTAAAATTGGACACGTCGTTACTCGCTACAAAGAACAGCACAGCGGGGGCTGATTTATGGTTCCGCGTTACACCGGCGCAGAGCTACAGCGTAGGGTACGCGGCGACGCACACTCTACGCCGTAGCCTACGGCGTAAGGTGTGCGTTGATTTAACGCGGAACCATGAGGCGGACGGGAAGGAAGGGGGGCGCGTGAATATACCGAGAAGGAGCCGCAGCTCCCGGGAGAGTTGCGCCGCAGAGGCGGACCGGAACATAGACATATATACATGTATATATGTCTATGGGCCGGAAGGCCGGAGGAACCGCCGTCGCGTCGAGTACCGATGAGGACTGAAGCCTGAATTATGGTTCCGCGTTAAATCGACGCAGAGCCTCGCCGTAGGGTAGTGATGAGCAAAGGGAGAAATTAAAATGGGGTAATGGAAACAAACGCTAAAGGGGTCAGAATAATATCACCATTATTTAGAGTTGTAAGCAAATTCTTGGATTCTTCATTTCTTTGCAATCCTTTTGAAAATAATGTTGTACTTTGTACTTTGTACTTTTTACTTTTGTACTTAAGTACATTTTACACCATGTACTTTTTGTACTTTATTATATTTAAGTTGAGGTACTTTTATACTTTTACTTAAGTAATGTTCTTAATGGGTACTTTTTACTTTTACTTAAGTCATTTTCAAGCAGAAAATTTGTACTTTTACTTAAGTACAATATTTTTGTACTTTTTCCACCTCTGGAGAGTTTAGCTGGAACAGTACAACAATAAAACCATAACAACATACTATATACACATATATTTATATATGTATAACTGTATTTTCACAAAATTGTTAAAATATTGGCTTTTAAAAATCTGCTAGGAAACAAACATTTATATTTGAGTTTGTGATCAAATTATTTTTCTGACTTGATAAAAAATCAGATAAACAAACTCCCAGGAATAAAAAGTTTAAAGAGAAACTTTTCTCATGAAACTCAAAAGGTTTTTGAGAAAAATCGCTTGTTTGTATAAAATCCCAGAATTTCATAATATCCTTCATTATTATCTTTGTAATTTAATAACACACCCTCCCCTTTTCTTCCCTCTTTCTTTCTTTTTCTTCATTTTATTATTGTATTTCTTACACAGGAACATTGTTCTGTATTGTATTTGTTCCTCCTGTATTCCTGGGTCGTACACAAACCTCAATCATTTTATTGTTATGAGCGTCTGGACTCAGAGGGGCTTGTTGGGAGGGTTTACAGTCACTCTGCTGGTGTTACAGCCGGTAACGCTGTAAACACACGTGTGTTATGTTTACAGTCACACTCTGCTGGTGTTCTCTACAACCTGGAACGCTGGAAACACACATGTTGCTTTATGTAAAACCAATAAACATTTAAAAAGAAAAGTAAAAATCCCAGAATTCCTGACGAACAAATCTGTGTTTGTAACAGTTTGGGTCTCAGTCCTGGTTCTGGTTCTGGTTCCTCTGGATCTGGTCCTGGTTCTGGTTCCTCTGGTTCTGGTCCTGGTGCTGGTTCTGGTTCTGGTGCTGGTTCTGGTTCTGGTTCTGGTTCTGGTTCCTCTGGTTCTGGTTCTGGTTCTGGTTCTGGTTCTGGTTCTGGTTCCTCTGGTTCTGGTTCTGGTTCTGGTTCTGGTTCTGGTTCCTCCCCCAGGTTGAGGTTATTTTTAGCTCTGATCAGCTGATGACATGCAGCCTGACGGCCTGCTGCGTGGGTTCCACCCTCCTCTTATCAACCTGCTGCAGGAGGACCAGGAGGTCTGCAGGACCTCCGCCCCCCCAGACCCAGACCCGCTGACACCAGACCAGACCCGGCTCAGATAGTTCTTATCTGCAGCAGCTGCTGGTGACGACAGAGACGGAAGCTGCTCTGAGGTCGTTGGGTTGGAGGGTTGGAGGGTTGGAGGGTTGGAGGGTTGGAGGGTTAGAGGGTTGGAGGGTTGGAGGGTTGGAGGGGCTTCACTGCTGCAGGTTGCAACACTTTCTGTTTCAGTGTCAGAGAAACTGCAGGAACCAGAATCCAGAACCCAGAAACCCGGCTCCAACGGAGCCAGAACCGCCCCCTCTCCTCACCATCCCTGTTTATTCCCCACAAACTAACAAAAACTAACCAAAAAGCTGCGGTAATCATATCCCCGGGTCCCCGGGTCCCCGGGTCCCCGGGTCCCCCACTCCGGCACCGTGGCCCGGCTGGCTCACCATCGCCAGCTAGGAATCACAATCACAATCACAATCACAATCACAATCACAATCACAATCAGAATGTTTATTTGTCCAGGTCGGTCAGACAAGACAAGGAATTTGACTCAGGTATTTTTGCTCACTCTACAGCAGGGATATTCAACTGGCGGCCCGCGGGCCACTTGCAGCCCGCCAGGAGCTTTTATGTGGCCCTTGGTCATATTTCATACCTAGTTATTAATTTTTTTAATATATATTAAATCGTTTTATATATTGTTGCATTTAATGTCACTTCCAGCCGGCGGGTGGCCGGTAATATTCAAATAAGGACATCTTGGTGGAAAGTGCTGCTTTGTCATTATGGCGTGTTTTATTAAAAGTAGGTCAATATCAACTTTAAGTTTTGAACAATGCATGGTTTCAAAATGAACTTGCATTTAAAATAATATTTATTTATCTGAATATTATATTTAACATTCACAATGACTAAATCTGGAGACAATTAATAAATAATCCATATGTAAACTAGACAGATATTCTCCTGCTCATTCCTGAGCACAAATGTATTATATTTACATAAATCTTCTTCTTTGAGTGCAAAATACATTTTGAAAACCCCCAAATTTTCTGCCTGCTCGCTTTGTGCGCTAACGCAGTGCGGCCCCCTGCCTGATCTAGTTGATACCCCTGCTCTACAGTAAATAGGTGATAGACGAATGACAGCTCTTATTAACATTTGTCAGGGTTTGACATTCCCCCCAGCTTTCAGTTTCTGTTTCTCCCGCCCGTGTCCCATCTGCCCTGATTGTGTCTGCAACTGTGTCTCGTCATGTCTCGTTATCCCCTCAGTATATCTGGTCTGGTCAATTCCTTGTTCCCGGTCGGTCTGTACTGTTTTGTTCCTCA
The DNA here is from genome assembly GCF_033807715.1 of Cololabis saira. Classification (NCBI taxonomy): domain Eukaryota; kingdom Metazoa; phylum Chordata; class Actinopteri; order Beloniformes; family Belonidae; genus Cololabis; species Cololabis saira. Next base: position 46,562,315 of record NC_084598.1, on the reverse strand, counting down.
TGTTTCCTGCCACGGTTTTGCTCCTCGAGTTTTTTTATCCCTTTTTTTAATTTGTCTTGATCCTGCCACGCAGCGCTTTGTTTTTGCCTTTGTTAAATTAAATCCTTTTTTTTTTTCCAAATCCTGCTCTCTCTGCGTTTGGGTCCACACCTTCCCCCAGACGTGACATCATATACATCTTTTAAAAAGGTAAAGGTGCAGCAGAATGAGGTAGACATGATTATTGGGAGGTGCTTTGTTACAGCAGATGATTGTATTATTATAATTATTGTTATTCTAATTATTGTCTAGGGCTAGAACAGCCACATGTTCCGTCCTCTGGGGCTCTGGTCCCCCCGAACCCCCGACCAGATCCTGCATCTGCCGGGAACTGTGACAGGAACTCATCATGAACGGGAACTTTCTGAGCCGTCACACTCCAGCAGCTCGACGGACTTCAGATCTGTTTCAAGAGACAGAAAAGAAAGTGGAGCTAAATCTCTGACTGTGTTTCCAGCATCAATAACTCTTTTAAAACCCGAATATGATCAATAACCCGGTTCCATGGCCATGTAAACACCAATAACCCCTTTGAATAACCGGAATCTGCTCATATTGGGGTGTTTCAAAACCCCAACATGACCCCTGGGTTACTCCTTTTAAAACCTGAATATTCAGTCATGTAAACGCCAAACGGAATATCCCCATCAAACGGAACAGGAATTAGTTTTCTGCACATGTTCTGTTCACAAGGAATCCTGGTCTTTTGAGTCCAGGAAGTTCTTATAAACACGGAGAAACAAGACCAGGAGGAGACTAATCACTTCATAAATGTAATGAAGGATATGAACATTTCTGCATTTGTAGACGGTAGAAAGTACCGGGATAGAAGATTTACAAGAAGGAGAGAGAAAAGTTGAAGCAGCATTTGTTTTGAATTTGGATCCAGGAAGAAGAAGCAGAAATGACGGGAATTGCATCATGATGTTCTCCGTGCGTCGCTGGTTTGATCCAGATATCCTGAATGATTAATTACCATGGAAACGGAATATTCCCAATGTTTCAGTAACCGGAATATTAGCAATAACGGAATTCTGACTGATGGAAACGGAGTCAGTTATTGAACTGTTCTGATGCAGATATTTCTATAATCTTTAATTATCTTCACTACGTTCTAATCTCTGGTCCTGAACTACCGGCAGTGTTTTCTGTCTCGTCTGTTAGGACATGATCTCCTGGCTGCCTGGCGTTGGGTTTTCTTCAGAATGAAATGATCTTTATTTGAATCAGAACTAGTTTGTGTTTAAGTTCATCACTCTCAGTGATTCTGGTTTTAATCCTAAATCACTTCTCTGTAAGGATTCAGTTTTAATTCTATGTCTTTATTTACACTTTCAGACTGAAATAATCAGAGAAATATGATTAAAAACTAAGTTCAGTTTAATGTTGGACCTAAAACCTGAAGATGGTTTTCTGGGAGGATAAAAGAGAAATAAACCTCTTTAAACGGCTGGAACTCAGTTATCCTCAAATAAATCACATTAATCTGAAACTCTTAAAGTTAAAAAGTCAAATAAATACACACATTTATATAAATATAAATAAGTGCATCATCTATTAGTTTTGGAGTCTAAACATCTTCATTTACTCTGGAAACATTCATGTTTTAGTGATTTTATTAGTCTATTTTATTAATTTATATAAGTATATATTTATATTTAGGTGGTTTGTTTCTGAGTGATTATGGTTTTAATCCTAAATTAGTTCTTTAAGGATTCAGTTAAAAAGACAGAAATAAAACTAATGTGAGTCGAGCTTTCCTCTAAACTAACGCTTGTTTCTTAGGCCGACGTTCCAGCTCGTGTGAAAACTGAGTTTTATTCTTTATATTTATTATATATATAAAAATAAAATCTTTTTCAGAGATTTCTGGACAAAGAAAAGACAGAAAAGCTCTGAAATGAAATATAAATGTGGTGAAATAACAGAAAAAAGTTATTTTTCTGCTAATTAAACTCATAAAAGGATTTAAAGGTTTTTTGTTTTGGTGCTAATTTCTGATGAATTGTTTCACTTTTAAAGTATAATCAAGTATTTTATAATTAATGTTGCAGACCTTCTTATTCTGAGTTTTTTACAATACAACAGATAGTTCTGTAAAAGACTATAAAGATAAAACTAATTGGAGCAGCTTTCCTCTAAACTAACGCTGGTTTCTTAGGCCGACATTAGTTTTATGTTTTTATATTTCATTTATTCGTTTTTTTAAATCCATCATTTGGGCTGCAGTCAAGAACAAGTTTTTTTAGATTGAATGAATGAATGAATGAATGAATGAATGAATGAATGAATGAATGAATGAATTTATTTGGAACATGTAAATAAAAAATAAAAATAGAAATAAACAGTAAAATCTCCAGGTTGGAAAAGGAATAGGAACAAGTTTACACTTGTTCCTAGTTCCTCCCCCTTTATAACTCTATAATTTACATTATTTCTATTATTATTATTATTATATCTACACAATATCCATATAATGAATAAATGTTCTGCAGTTTCCGGCTCTTCTAACCCACATGTTTTACTACAGAGTTAAATCTTTTACGCAGAAATTCAGCAGCTGGTTTACATTGTTCAAAATCTTAAATTGCATCTTTTATTTTTGGGGCTATTTTTTTTATTTTTGCTAGTAGAGGAAATATAATAAAGAAAATAGAACATATTTTGGGAGGAATCATGAACAAGAGACAAACAAAAATAAGGAACAGTAAGTTTTAAATCAAATAGCAAAGAGACTTAAAATAAAAGATACTTTCATATATCGGTTAATAATTGTTTTGCAGAGTTATTTGACTTTATATTTTTTATAGAGACAAAAAAACTTTTCAATTGTATCCATGTAAAATTGTATCTATGTATTTTTTATTTACATGTTCAAAATAAATTCATTCATTCATTCATTCATTCATTCATTCAATCTAAAAAAACTTGTTCTTGACTGCAGCCCAAAATGATGGATTTAAAAAAACCAATAAATGAAATATAAAAAGATAAAACTAATGCAATTTCGGCCTAAGAAACCAGCGTTAGTTTAGAGGAAAGCTGCTCCAATTAGTTTTATCTTTATAGTCTTTTACAGAACTATCTGTTGTATTGTAAAAAACTCAACATAAGAAGGTCTGCAACATTAGTTATAAAGTACTTGATTATACTTTAAAAGTGAAACAATTCATTAGAAATTAGCACCAAAACAAAAAACTTTTAAATCATTTTATGAGCTATAATCTATATAAATACTACATAAACATTTATTACTACATAATTATCCATATAAGTTTATAGAAAATATAAAGATTACATAAATATTATATCAATATATAGAAAATACAAATATTATATAAATATACACTATATAAACTACATAAATATCCCTATAAATATATATGTGGTACATACATAATAAGTATATAACATATTTACATAATTATAACTATCCCTCTCAACATATAATAAAACTACATAAATATCTAAACATATCTTAAGCAGGTGTAATATTTTATTTGTTTCTCTCACTCCTCTTTAACCCGTTTCCTCTTCCATTTACCTGTTATTAAATCATCTCTTTTTAAACACATTAATGTTACAACTTTGTTTCATTTCCTGCTCCAAACTGACTTTTGATGGTTAAAATCCGAAGCTGAGCGTCGCGTCTGAACAAATAAAGTTGTTTAGAATCGGACTTTATCGTCGTTTCGCATTTAAAACGTTTTAAACCGTTTAAAACGTGTAAAACATTATAACCATTGAAGCCGTTTAAAGCGTGTAAACTCCTTGAACTGCGCATGCGTCGTTTCCTGGTTGGTCTCTTGGTTGCGGATCAACACGAGGCTTCGGGCTTTAGTTTCTAGTTTGTCGAGCGCGCCTGCGCGGTTCCCCCCGGAAGTCAGCAGGCCAATAAAAACCTCGGAGGAGAAATTTGGCTCTTTAAAAATGAATGACATTCCAAAATTAGAAATCGCTTATATTATTTTTTACATAGATACAATTTTACATGGATACAATTGAAAAGTTTTTTTGTCTCTATAAAAAATATTAAGTCAAATAACTCTGCAAAACAATTATTAACCGATATATCAAAGTATCTTTTATTTTTAGTCTCTATGCTATTTGATTTATACGACGAGTATTAGGGCCAAACTAAGACAAAAAAAATTGGAAATTACGAGAATAATGTCAATAAAGTCATAATGTTGCGAGAATAAAGTCGTAATAGAATAAAGTCGTATTATGAGAATAAAGTCGTTATATTATGAGATTAAAGTCTTAATATTACGAGAATAAAGTCGTAAAATTACGAGAATATAATTTATGAAAACTCTTCTCCCTGTGTAAAAATGAGGAATATTGAGCATCTTGTGAAGTTATATTTATATATTTATAATATATTTAATATTACAACTTTATTCTCAAAATATTACGACTTTATTCTCGTAATTTTACAACTTTATTCTCGTAATTTCCTTTTTTTTTGTCTTAGTTTGGCCCTAATACTCCGTCGTAGATATACTGTAAATGCCTTACTGTTCCTTATTTTTTGTTTAAATGTCTCTTGTTCATGATACCTCCCAAAATATGTTCTATTTTCTTATATTATATTTCCTCTTTTACTAGCAAAAAAAAAAAAAAATAGCCCCAAAAATAAAAGATGCAATTTAAGATTTTGAAGAATGTAAATCCAGCTGCTGAATTTCTGTGCGTAAAAGATTTAACTTTGTAGTAAAACATGTGGGTTTAGAAGAGCCGGAAACTGCAGAACATTTATTTATTCTACTCTTTAATCTCATTAAAATCCTGGCAGGAAAATACAGAGGGTTAAACACTGGGATTAACAACTTTCTTTAAATCCTATCAAATCTTAATTTATATGGATAATCTTCTAGGAAATATATCAAACATAGTTATTTTACTAGGTAAATATCACATACATAAATGGCATAACAGCAAACTCTCCATTATACATCTAAAAATGATTGAAAACTTTACTTTGAATCTCTTAAACTGATGTGTGAAAAAAACGATATTACCAAAAGTTTATATGAAACGACGTCTTTGTTTCTTAATTATAAAATATTATATAAAATACACTTCCCAAAGCTTAAGTCAGTAAATGTATCTTTTTTTTTGTTTTTGCTCTCAACCCCCACATGTTGAATATTTGTAGAAAATTGATTGGTTTTTTTTTCGTGTCGTTTTTATTGTAAAACCCGACAGAATTTTGTTCAATAAAGTTTGAAAAAAACAAACAAAAAAAACACCTATGATGCGTTCAGGCTCGTCGGAAACGGCGCGCACCAAAATAAACGGCCGCTTTCCGAGAAACTTTACATCGAGTTTCTCCAAAAAACAGCGAGTTTTACTCCCTTAAACACCAACCCGCGGGTTTGGGGTTTAATCTGCAGCGAAATATGTTGAGTATTTACTAAATCTTACTCTTAATCACGTTTGTTAATAAACTCGTCCTGCGTACGTTCAGCACGTGAGCGGCGTTTGAAGGCACCGCCGTTAAAAAACAACTCAACAAAAAGGAAAGTCAAAAACCCAAAATCAATGAGTTAAAGTTATAAAGTTGAACTGGTAGATATTCTTATTTGAATTCTTTACTTCTGTTGAGTTCAGATTAAACCAAAAACCAACAAACAATCAAACTTTACAGCCAATAAGCTCCTTCTTCAGATCAATATTTTTGTTCTGTTTTACTCTAAAAAAAACTGCTGTAAACTATTAATCTCACTTTATATTATTACACAATTACCAGATAATTTAGGCCCAACTAATCATAAAGAGAAATAATATGATAATGTAATAATAATGACAATAATGACAACATGACTGAATAAAAACAAGAAACAAATAGAACAGAAGAAGTTATAATATTAACACGAGCATGACACGTTTATACGCTGTTTAATAACTGTTTTACTAAATAATAATAATTATTATATAATAATAGTAATTATTATTATTATTTGATTATTATTATTATTGTCATTTGTTTCTTTCTAAAGGCGTAATCTGGTTACGACTTAGAAACTCTTTAAAACTTCTTTTTAATGTTTTAATTTCAGCTTCTTTTAATCAAACTTTCAGTTTAAGATAATAAACGGTTTAAAGAAGCAAAAACACAAAGATCACAACTGTCACCAAAAACTGTGCTTAAACTGGTTTAAACGGGTTAAAACTCTTATTAAAAGTGGTTGAAAAACCGTTTTAAGAGTGGGTTAAAAAAGATAGTTAAAAGAGTTAAAAGCAGTTCATAAAATGCTTAAAAAATAAACACGAGTTTCTAGAGTTAATTCAATAATAAAAAAACAATTTAATGAATTAAAATATTCTTTAAAAACCATTAAACCTTCAGTTTCTTCAGGACTTAAATAAATACTCCAGTTTTTCACATGTGTGTTTGTTTGTGGACGAGATTCAGAAAAAAACGTGTTAAAAAAGACTGAAATAGTTAAAAAAGTTAAAAAAGGTTTGAAGATCCGTCTATTTAACGTCTGAACGGTTCAAAGAAGCAAAACCACAAAAGATCAGGTGGTTGGAGAGTTTAAACCGGTAAAAACTGGTTTAAACCGGTAAAAACTGGTTTAAACCGGTTAACACTGGTTTAAACCGGTTAAAACTGGTTTAAACCGGTTAACACTGGTTTAAACCGGTTAAAACTGGTTTAAACCGGTTAAAACTGATTTAAACCGGTTAAAACTGGTTTAAACTCTTATTAAAAGTGGTTTAAAAACAGTTTTAAGAGACGGGTTAAAGAAAGGGTTAAAAGCATGAACTGGGTCTTCACGTGTTTGTGGACGAGATTCAGAAAAAAACGTTAAAAATCACTCAGAAAAGTTAAAAATGACTGAAATATTTAAAAAAGTTAAAAATGACTAAAATAATAAAAAAAGTTAAAAAAGACTAAAATACTAAAATTTAAAAAGGCTTAAAATGGTTTGAAGAGACGATTATTTAACGTGGAGCTGCTTCAGAACTGTTGGGGGATAATAGGAAAAATAAACTTATTTCATCTTATTCTTCACTCTTTTGAGTTTCTGTAAAACACCTGACTGCAGCTCTTTAAATATTTTAACTGTTTAACTGTTTTTAACTTTATTTTGCTTTTGGTTTGAAAAAAATTATCCTTTTTTTTTAACCTTTTTTTTGTTTTTAATTGAACAAAAATAATATTTTAGTTTTTCTTTTCCTAATTGACTGGATAACCTTCCCGAGGTCTGGAGTAGGAACCGGGTCAGAACCGGGTCAGGAACCGGGTCAGAACCGGGTCAGAACCGGGTCAGGAACCGGGTCAGAGCCGGGTCAGGATGGTTATTTTTTATATTATTTGTAATTCAAATGTGCTTAAATTCAGAGATTTAGTGGATTTCTGTTTCAAATCAACAATAAAACCCTTCCTTCCTGAATTCTGAATTGCTTTCTAATATGCAATTGTAATTAATCGACCCCAGGAAGAATAGTCGCTGCTGAGGCCCAGGCTAATGGGGATCTACAATAAATACATAAATAAATAAATAAATAAATAAATAAATAAACTAAACTAAAAACTTTTCCCTGGTTCCGAAGTAATAAGGTTTTTTTTAAACTTATTTTTATTATTTCTCTTGGTGCCGCGGGGTCGGACTGGCTGACCCGGGTCGGACCTGGTTGGACCGGGTTCTGGTGCAGACCAAGTTCTGCTGGTCCCGGGTTCTAGTGGACCCGAGTGATCCCATTAAAATGGGATCACAAATATATCATTGATTAATTAAATTTGTTGTTAATTAATAAAAATTAGAATGAAATATGTCATTCATCAAGGACCATCTCCCCCCGGAGACTCAGTCTCTGAACTGTTGCCATCAGGCAGACGTTTCAGGACGGAAATCACTGAAATCACTGAAATCACTGAAATCACGCACAAACACACTCAAGAGCCATAACTACACTCAACACTGCTAAATACTCCAACTGACTTTTTCCATGTGCAATACTCGAGCAATACCTGCCATAGCATGCACAGAAGATTGCATCCAATTTCGTTGTACCTGTACAAATGACAATAAAGACATTCTATTCTATTCTATTCATTAATTAAAATAAAAAAAATATTTTAAGTAAAACTAATATTTCAGCATTGAAAAATTTAATGACGCATTTAATTAATTAATGATAGATTTAATTCCCATTTTAATTAATGAATTATGAATGTATTTATTTAATTTTCTGTTCCTGGTTCTGGTTCTAACTCCAGTCCTGCAGAACCAGCGCTCCGCTGTGATGACGTCACTGTCGCCGCCCCGCACACACAGAGAGAGAGAGAGAGAGAGAGAGAGAGAGGGAGAGAGAGAGACGAGGCCGAGCAGAACTGGACTAGAACCAGGACCCGGACCTGGACCCGGACCTGGACCCGGACCCGGACTAGCCCCTGGACCCGGACCAGCCCCGGCCCACCCCCCCCGGGACCGGGACGGGCCCGTGAACCGGACTGAACCGGACTGGACCCGGACCCTCGGGAACTTTGGTAAAAACTGCTGCACGTGGACGCGCGGCCGGGGCGCGTGCACGCCGGCCGCGGCGCGAGGGGCGAGGCGCGCACGCGCAGGCGCGCAGCGGCGCGTGAGTGTTGTTGTTAAAGTTTGTTGAGTTTGTTTAAAAGAGGAAAAAGTTTAGACGGAGAAAGTTGCTGCTGCAGGGGCGGAGCGGAGTGCTCCAGGGCCGGGGCAGGAGTCGGCCCAGGGCCCCCCCTGCAGGGCCGGGGTTCCCCCTGCTCCAGGGCCGGGGCAGAGCTGGGCCCGGGGCCCCCCCGGACCCCCCCTGCAGAGGCGGAGCTGAGTGCTCCAGGGCCGGGGCAGAGCTCGGCCCGGGGCCCCCCTGAACCCCCGCCTGTAGATTTGCTCTTTTTAATTGTATTTATTGGTTATTTTTTTAGAATATACTGTTTTATACCTTTTCATACTGTCGTTTATATTTGGTAAAAGTTGTTGAGTGTGTGTGTGTTTGCTGTTTGTGTTTCCCCCGGCTGGGAAACGTCACCATTTATTTATTTATTTAATTTTATTATTATTATTATTATTATTATTATTATTATTATTATTATTATTATTATTATTATTATTATTTTAATATATGCATTTTTAATATAAAATATATATGATAAACGTCACCATGTAAAGGTTCAACTCCAGATGCGTCACGTGGAAACGGGCCCCCCTGCACCCCCCCTGCAGGGGCGGAGCATGCTGCTCCCGGGCCGGGGCAGGACTCGGCCCCCCGGCTGGGAAACGTCACCATTTATTTATTTTTCGAGTTACAATGATGTGTATCTAGGTGTGTGTGTGTGTGTGTGTGTGTGTGTGTGTGTGTGTGTATAAATAATATAATGAAAGTAAATAAATGAATTAAGAATATTAATTTGAAAAATAAATAAATAGATAATTATCATATAGAGTGATATAATATAGCACAATATAATATAAAGTAATATATGTAATACTATAATAGCGTATAATAAAATAATCCTAATAATAATCCTAATATAATATAATAATTGTTATAATATTATAACATATAACAAAATGATGTCACCATACTATAATATATAACAATATAATAATACTATAGTTTAACATCCCATGAGATCTCATAACATAATATAATAAAACACTATAAAACAATATCATGATAATGCCAAGAATAATTTTTAGTGATGCACCGATTGTTCGGTAACCCAAATTGTTCGGCCGAAAATGGCAAAAAAACACTTTGAGTGTTCGGTGGAATAAGTGGGGAAAAAACGAACAATTAATAACGTTGTAAAATAAATAGACTGGCCGCTCCGTAACGGTTGCACCACAAACATAAATCGTTGGCCAACCAAAAAGTAACCACATAAGAATTTTACCAACATTCACCAGCAGGTGGAACCAAAACAACATAATGCTGGAAATTAAAACATGTTCAGTTTTTTATGTTCAATAAATATTTTCTACCTTGTAAGATTTTTTTCTTTGAAAAGCCTAAATCAAATTTATTTGATTTACGCAATGGTGAAAAAATTGGCAAAATAAATGAAAAACTGCTGAAGAACCATGTTCGGTATTCGGCCAAGTGTTTATTATTAGTTTCGGTTTCGGTTTCGGTTACAAATTTTCATTTCGGTGCATCACTAATAATTATTCAAATTAGAATTGGTAATTTATATATTGCAATGAGGGGCGAGTTCGGACCAGGGCCCCCCCGGCCCCCCCTGCAGGGGCGGAGCAGGCTGCTCCAGGGCCGGGCTGAGCTCGGCCCGGGGCCCTCCCGGCCGGGAAATTTAAAAACCATTTAAAGGTTCACTTCAAGTGCAATAACCTGCTTTCTGAAAGCACCAACTGTAGATTTGCTCTGTTTAATTCTATTTATTGGTTATTTTTTTAGAATATACAGTTTTATACCTTTTCGTACTGTCGTTTATATTTGGTAGAAGTTGTTGAGCGTGTGTGTGTTTGCTGCTGCACAAGTGGATTTCCCCTCTGGGGGATCAGTAAGGTTTTTTG
>NC_084598.1:46349256-46541756 GCF_033807715.1 Cololabis saira | reverse complement strand
AAGCTTTCTGGGCCCCATGGGATTTTTGGTTGCAGTACCGCGGCTGGACACTGGAAAAAATCGGCGCGCCTTCTGAGTGGGAGACCCGGGGGCTGGGTCGGGGTCACTGGGTTCATGGCCCTCGATCTCTTGCACTTGTTGCTGATAGCAATTCTGCTCGGGTGGATTTACACGTCTGAGGGAGAACCAGAACCAGAATATATATGTGTGTGTGTGTATATGTGTTTTATATATATATATATATATATATATATACATATATGTGTGTGTGTGTATATGTATATATATATATATATATATATATACATATATGTGTGTGTGTATCCTCGTATGTCTGGTGTCTTCGTATGGAGACCCGATCACAAGCATCAATGATAGTTTGGTGTTTGTGTGGTGAAGCAGGTGGAGATATTGATCACTGAAAACATTCCTGTAAACATGTTTACAAATCAACAAACATCTGGAACGTTTCCCACCAGGGCTGGGGATCAATTCAAATGTCAAGAATCGATTCAATTCTTAAGATTGAGAATCGATTATCACCATTTGATTTGATCCTATATTGATTTGGGTTAGTGTTATTAAAAATGTTTTTTTTTTTTTTTTTTTTATCCCGGTTTTTTCCCATTTTTACCACCCCATGCTCCTACCTAAGTGACAGTCCTGTGCATTGCCATCCTCTACCAGGGCCCTGCACTGAGCTCAGGTCTCCTCCTTATCCTGAGGAGTGATGGACCGCTTCTTTTCACCAGACAGGGTGAGGATTCTCTGGCCGGACGTAGCGCGAGGAAGGATCACGTTATTCCGGCCGGATCCTCCCCACCCCATCTGTTCCCCGGTTGGCCAAAGGGGGCATGTGTAGCCCAGGACTGTTGCATGTTTTTGTGAGGGTAGCTCCCATTAGCTACCCAAGGGAACACGGGGAGAACATGCAAACTCCACACAGAAAGATCCTTTCGCCAATAAATACCTGAAACGGGCCTTTCAATATCCATTTAAAGTCCCACAAATCTCCCAGAATGCCTTGCACCTCTGATTTCCATGAGAAAAGAGCAGAGGGGGTTAATGTGTGTGTGAGTGTGTGTCAGATCTGGCAACCTGGGCCTCAGCAGACCTGCAGGATGCTTGTTCATGTGTCAGACCTGGCAACCTGGGCCTCAGCAGACCTGCAGGACGCTGGTTCATGTGTCAGACCTGGCAACCTGGGCCTCAGCAGACCTGCAGGACGCTGGTTCATGTGTCAGACCTGGCAACCTGGGCCTCAGCAGACCTGCAGGATGCTTGTTCATGTGTCAGACCTGGCAACCTGGGCCTCAGCAGACCTGCAGGACGCTGGTTCATGTGTCAGACCTGGCAACCTGGACCTCAGCAGACCTGCAGGACGCTGGTTCATGTGTCAGATCTGGCAACCTGGACCTCAGCAGACCTGCAGGACGCTGGTTTATGTGTCAGATCTGGCAACCTGGGCCTCAGCAGACCTGCAGGACGCTGGTTCATGTGTCAGATCTGGCAACCTGGACCTCAGCAGACCTGCAGGACGCTGGTTCATGTGTCAGATCTGGCAACCTGGACCTCAGCAGACCTGCAGGACGCTGGTTCATGTGTCAGATCTGGCAACCTGGGCCTCAGCAGACCTGCAGGACGCTGGTTCATGTGTCAGATCTGGCAACCTGGACCTCAGCAGACCTGCAGGACGCTTGTTCATGTGTCAGATCTGGCAACCTGGGTTTGTTAGTCTTCGTGGTCTCGAGAGCAAATGTGAGTAAATGTGAATTTAGAGACAAAATACTAGAAAATCCCAGTTTCTGGTGGATTTACTGACTTATTTACAGTCTAATCAGACTTGTTTCTGTATGAATTAATCTATTAGTTTAAAAAAAAAACATTTTAAAGGAGGAATTAATCCTTTAAAGCACTCCTGTAAACGGGTTAAATGGAAAAGCTAAAGCAGCTAAAACTGCTAACCCCAACCCTTTCTCTCAGAAACGTGTTTTTCAGAATAAAAGTATTTTGGGATTTTCTTTTGTCTGTAAGTCTTAAAACAGCTTTTGTTTGCAGTTTTCTCCAAATAATCTTTTCTTTTTTAAAAACATATTTCATATATTTATTTATTACGGAAACAAATTGCAAAAAGCAGCTTTTTTATTATTTTCCAAGTGAAAACAACACTTCCATCATTTATCCCACGTTTCTGAAGTTGTTTATACATTTCACTCATATAAAGCTCATTATTGTTCATCTGACTTTATTCCATAGAACATTTTTAAGGCAGATATTTATTTATGGTAAAATATTAATGATATTTTTCATGATCAGATTGGCCGTTAGCAACGAAAATTATTTTTGTTTAACCACTTCTTGTTATTGACTTTAGTTACATATGGACAGGTTGGCCGTATGCATGTATGTACATGTATATGTACGTACATATATATGTACGTACATATATATGTACGTACATACATACATGTACGTACATACAGCTTACGTTAGGCTTAACTGACTGAACATTGTAACATAGGCCTTAAAACAATAAAAATGTTTTTTATCATTTCAAATGATAAATCAAACTTGTAGCTGAAAGACTTTGCAGATGTTTCCCCTCTAGATATTTGAGCAGAACATTCATGTCAAACAGCCATTCTTGTTTTATTCTAACACTCTAAAATACTTCCACACTGCTGACATGTTTGCACCACTTCTCTCCACGCTCTAACGTTTGATTTCCTCATCTAAACCTGGAATAGATTGATTTATGTTGTTTTGGTTCCACCTGCTGGTGAATGTTGGTAAAATTCTTATGTGGTTAGTTTTTGGCCAACGATTTATGTTTGTGGTGCAACCGTTACGGAGCGGCCAGACCATATTATATTACAACGCCGTTATTAATTGTTCGTTTTTTTTCCCACTTATTCCACCAAACACCGAAAGTGTTTTTTTGCCATTTTCGGCCGAACAATTTCGGTTATCGAACAATCGGTGCATCACTAATATATATACATTAGAAACACCCCGTTTTGAAAGGATGTTCCGTGTAAAACAGACAACACTGCAGCTACTAGTAATGCAGGGAAAGTGATGGCACAACTGCACTTTTATTTTCTCTTTTTGAACTTTGTGTTATTTGTTGTTTTTGATTTTGATTCAGTATCAAATATGACTGATATACTTGATGCTAGTAATTTCAATATATTTAAAATAATTTGAAGTAATTCGTCAAGATTTGTGTTGGGGCGACGGGGGCAAGTGGGGCTTGAAACCACTTTTTTATAGAGGATGAAACACTTCCTGTCTGGCAGAGAAACTGACGTGTCCTGGTTACCAGCAGATAATCTGGTTACCAGCAGCTAATGTGGTTACCAGCAGCTAATGTGGTTACCAGCAGCTAATGTGGTTACCAGCAGCTAATGTGGTTACCAGCAGCTAATGTGGTTACCAGCAGCTAATCTGGTTACCAGCAGATAATCTGGTTACTAGCAGCTAATCTGGTTACCAGCAGATAATCTGGTTACCAGCAGCTAATCTGGTTACCAGCAGCTAATCTGGTTACCAGCAGCTAATCTGGTTACCAGCAGCTAATGTGGTTACCAGCAGCTAATGTGGTTACCAGCAGCTAATGTGGTTACCAGCAGCTAATGTGGTTACCAGCAGCTAATGTGGTTACCAGCAGCTAATGTGGTTACCAGCAGCTAATGTGGTTACCAGCAGCTAATGTGGTTACCAGCAGCTAATCTGGTTACCAGCAGATAATGTGGTTACCAGCAGCTAATGTGGTTACCAGCAGATAATGTGGTTACCAGCAGATAATGTGGTTACCAGCAGCTAATGTGGTTACCAGCAGCTAATCTGGTTACCAGCAGATAATCTGGTTACCAGCAGATAATCTGGTTACCAGCAGCTAATGTGGTTACCAGCAGCTAATGTGGTTACCAGCAGCTAATGTGGCAGATCTGAGTGGAGCCCGTTAGCGTAGCGCCGGCCGCGGAACGCAGGAATGTTCCGGGTCCGGGCAAGCGAGAGAGAGGGAAGAGAGAGAGGCTGGGAGGGAGCTGCAGCGATGACTCAGTACCGAGTCACTGCTGGAGTATGGACCTGCTCCGGTCCCCACGTTCCGATCTGTTCCCTCCGGTCGGGGTCCATACTCCAGCAGTGACTCAGCGCCGAGTCACTGCTGGAATACGGACGCTCCGGTCGCTCCGGCCCGGCCCAACGTAGCGGGTCCGTACTCCAGCAGTGACTCAGTATCGAGTCACTGCTGGGGTACGGACGCTCAGGTCGCTCCGGCCCAGCGGAGGGATCTATGGCTGCTTTCAGACCTGTGGCCCGTTTGTTTTGTTGCGATTCAGGGGCTAAATCGATACAGTTTTTCGTTTGTGTTCACAAGGCAACCGTCTGTAGTGTTTCTGTGTTTCTCTGTGTTTTTGTGTCCATTATATTCTCACTCCAAACAAACCAGGTCTGGGATGGAAGCGAGCAGAGAACCTAACCCTAACCTCTCCTAGGATCTCGGCTCACTTGTGTGTTCACATGTACCAAACGATCCGATCTTTAGGGGGAAACGCTCCCTGTTTGGGAACAACTGCTCCAAACGGGACAGGTCTGAAAGCACCCTGTACTCCAGCAGTGACTCAGTACCGAGTCACTGCTGGAGTATGGATGCTCCGGTCTCTGTGGTCTCTGCGGTCTCTCCGGTCCGGCCCAACGTCTGGGCTGAAATCCGGTCTGCGGAGAGTGTGAGTCTCTCCCGACTCCCAGAATCCCCGGCCCACGGCCACACACGTGCGCCTAGCGGTAGTAGTGGGGGAACACGCGCCGCCGGACCTAGCGGTGTCTGGTGACACGTCCTGTCGTTAGGGTAAGGGTTAGGGATAACCCTAACCCTTACCCTAACGACGCCGGCCCCCCCGGCCGGCTCGGCCCCCCCGCCCGGCTCCGTCAGACTAACGTCCATCCTCAGACCTCCACGGGAGATCCTTCAGATCCTTCCAAACCAAACCATAAACCTGTCCCTAAAGTCACCGGAGGAACAAACTTCCTGTACCTGATTCTGCTGCAACTGTAGATCCTTTAACTCAGGATAAAAACATTACTGTTTCATTATTCATTATTCAATACTCACCTGCTGGATCTACTGCCCTTACTGCCTAACAACTGCTGCTTTTTATTATTTTATCTCTTTTCTCATCATTTTATTTCATTGTATTTGTTATTTAAGCGTACTCTTAAATTTAATACTTTTTGAAAACCGTCATGGATCAGCCCTGAATGCAGGAATTGTGACGTAGAATTGTTAAATTGGTTTAATTCACTGTACTAATTGTTACAGATTACTTTAGTAATCCTGTATTTGACCCGGTCTTTGTACGTTTTGACCGTATAGAAACTTAATTCTTACCATCGTAAGAATGAGATGAAGCTGCTGGATCTACTGCCCTTACTATTTAACAACTGCTGCTTTTAGGGATGTTAATAATTAATCGATTTTCGATTAATTGCTGTTATGAAATTACCCGATTAAAATTAACGATTACAATTAATCTTTTTTTTTAATTTTTTTTTATCCCGGTTTTGTCCCCATTTTATCACCCAGTGCTCCTACCTAACAGTCCTGGGCATTTCCATCCTCTACCAACCCCGGGAGTTCCTGCACTGAGCTCAGGTCTCCTCCTTAACCTGAGGAGTGAGCAGCAGCAGCTTCTTTTCACCAGACAGGGTGGGGATTCTCCGGCCGGACGTAGCGCGTGGAAGGATCACGTTATTCCGGCCGGATCCTCCCCACCCCATCTGTTCCCCGGTTGGCCAGAGGGGGCAGTATAGCCCAGGACTGTTGCATGTTTTTGTGAGGGTAGCTCCCATTAGCTACCCAGGGGAACACGGGGAGAACATGCAAACTCCACACAGAAAGATCCTTTCACCAACCCCACCCAGGGTGTGGGTGCTGAAGTCATGGGGGAACTAACACGCACTTCAGCGACCACAGCGTCCCCGGCGGGAATCAAACCCAGGACCTTCTTGGCTCTGCGTTGTTGTAACGCGGAACCATAAATCATCTTCACCCGGGACATACATAGGTTTCTCTAAACATCTGTCCCCGCTACAGTTTTAACTAAAAGAAAATGTGCTCCAATACAGCAGGTCTCATCATTTTATTTTGAACACTGCAGAAACTCTAACTTAAAACGTAACTAGAACTTAAAATGTGCTTGACACAAATGACACTATTATGGCTGCTGCTACTACTAATAGCCTTGAAGTGACTTTATATTATATTCCTTGTGGTACAAAAATGTCTTTTTGTTACTTTTGTATCAAATAAATATTTGATTAAGGAATACATTAAAATGTCCTTTGTATTTTATATAAGCAAAAAAAATTATGTTTGTATCTCAGATGAGGGAAAAACGCTGCTTATCAACTAATTGATGATCGATCGATAAGGTTATCAACTATCAATTAATGAAATAATCGATAATTTGCATCCCTAGCTGCTTTCTACTAGTTTACCTCTTTTATTATCATTTTATCTGTTATTTACTGTCTAATTGTGTCTTACCGCTTTTAATGTTGATGTAAACACTTTGAATGAGCTTGTGTTGGATTGTGCTGTACAAACTTGAGCCGTTGTGGGTTTGTTGGTACCAGCGACGTCTCCGGGAGGTTCTGGGTCAGCGGGCAGGTCCGGGTCGTGATCCGGGTCGTGACCCGGGTCGTGACCCGGTGACCCGTTGGGTTCTGAGCCCGGTTTTATCGTACGGGGAGCAGCCATGTTGCTCAGCAGCCTGACGGGGACACGCCCCCCACCTGTCAATCAAAGTTTCCAGCAGATTCACCGCTGAACGTGGACTCGGCCAAAACAAACATGTCAATCAGGCAGATTACCGTATTTTCACGACCATACGGCGCACCGTGTGGAAAGGCGCCCCCTCAGTTTTGTGTGTCATTTTTGGTTTTAAAACACACATACGGCGCACCGACCCAAAAGGCGCCGTCTACAGAGACGGAGCTGCACACACACACGCTCTGCAGAACACACACACGCTGCAGAACACACACGCGCTGGAGAACACACACACACAAGAGTGCTTATTTAAATAGAGCAGGAGCAAAACTTAGTTTGATATTTTATTTCACTTTTCACATCAATCAAACCCTTCAAAGGTTCATATTCTGTTTCTGCATTAAAGAATTTAAAAAAACCACCGGGTTGCTGCACATAAACCTGTCTCAGCCAGCCGATCATCTCCTCATCCATCCAGCCCTTTTCATTTCACTCTGGCTGGAAAAGTCTGTTTAGGCAACGCTTTTCTTTTAAAAATCACCATCGGCGGCAGTTTCTGTCCATCAGCGTGGCAGGCAAGCACAAGAGTAAATGAACTTTTCATACCCCGTTGTGCTGCGGATCCCGACCGCGGCGGTCCCGGGTCCCGGTCCCCCCCCCCGCGCTGGTCACGCTCACACACACGCGCATGTCGGGGATCTGACCGGGGTTTGTATCCGACAGGAGCTCCGCTAATTCAGCTGCGCCAGTCCGAATTTCCAGACCTGTCTTATGCAAATTTTTCTTTTAAAAATCACCATAGGTTTCTGTCCATCAGCGTGGCAGGCAAGCACCACATAAATGAGAATGTGTGTGTGTCGCGCCGCGAATACACACACATGTCGGGATCCGGTACCGGGTTTGTAACCGACAGATTTGGCTGGAAATCTTGGAGGGTGAAGCTGATCTGACCTGAGACGTACCCCAGAAATCCCTGCTCCCAAAGCGGGCGGGAACCAGGTGATCGGACCCGCTTTGGGAACCAGGAAGTCGGGAGGAGCAGCGCCCATCACCGCGGCTTTAACCGGGGAACGTGACCGGTTCCGACCGGCCGGGACCGGAGGAGCCCACATGGACTGGTAGCAGGGGCTCCCAGGGAAAGAGCACCGGCATTTCAGCCGGATCTGCCCCGGGGATGCGGCGATCGGACCGCAACCCCACGGCAGGTGCTTCCTCGGTTCCGACATGCAAAACACACGCGCGCTGCAGAACACACACACACAAGTGTGCTTATTTGAAAATATAGCGGGAGCAAAACTTAGTTTGATTGTATTTTATTTCACTTTACACATCAAGCAAATCCTTAAAAGTCTTCATCATCTGTTTCCGCATTAATCAGCTCAGTGGAGTCTCATTCACGTCGCAGCTCACGGGGGCTTCACCCGCCCCCTTCTCTTTTTACCATTCACATGGTGGCCGGCCTCACATTACCGTAATTCAGGTAATAGACACGGCGCATCGTTTCATAAGGCGCCCGGCACATTTAAAAAAAAAAAAAAAATAATTTATGTGCGCCTTATGGTCGCGAAAATACGGTAGAAGTAAACTGATAAACAAAGAGATGTCTGGGAAACGTATTCAAGAAGTAACGTGATCACGATGAGGTGTAACGTTAGCTTAGCATCCAGTTGTGTTTCAGCTGCATCCAGTTGTGTTTCAGGGGTCAGATTTGAGTCATGTGACCAGTTCTGGCTGAATGAGTCAGCAGCTGAGCTCTGGTTCCGCCGGCAACAAGAACTTCGACTTAGAACCTTCCGGTTTGGCTGTGAGAAAAACCCAGATTTTGGCTTCTGAGAAGGTCTTAAATAACTCAAATAACTGATAAAACCGTAGCTCGTAGCAGAAAAATGAAAACATCGTGAGAGACACAGAACTCGGCAGATTCTGACAATCTTAATTTTATTCAGATATTCCTTAAAATGAGTGAGTAAGCTCAGTGTGAAGACAGATTGAGATTCTTTTGAAGAAAACGTTTGATTACATTACAGCCAATGGGGACTGAGACAGGTATTGGCACCGCTCTAGCCTCCCCGTTTAAATTTTGTGCATACCCCGCCTGTCAAAGTCACATTTTATGAATTTTATGAATCTGACCAAAAATTATTTGTCTCCTTTTTACAGTTTGGCCGTGAGCTCGAGTTACAAATAAAAATTCAGGTTATTTTTTTACTGTTTCTCCCACTCTAGCAACCGACACCCGCACTCTAGATTTGACGAAAAGGTGATTTCCAGTCCTCGCTTGAGTGCTCGTATCTTGAAAAGTGTAGATCTTAGGAGAAAACTTTGGTGTTTGGTTTGGTGTTTTGGAGAGAAGAGACGTTTTCCTCCGTTTTGAAGTTTGAATGACATTTCTACGTGCAGGTATGAGAAAGTTAGGTGACTCAGAAAAAAGGTGAATTTTGGCTTTTTTTTTTACTTTTTCCCATCCACTTTGAATGGGTTTTTTTGGACGTTTTTTTGGGAATAACTTTGGGAAAAATGGGAATTTCAACACCAAAAGTCACAGTACACTATTCCCGATCGAGCTGCACGTTTTGATATATGATGCGCCTCGGTCGTCTGAAATCTGTAGGAGTAGCGAACCGAAATCTGTCCGGAAAAAGAAAAAAAAAATAAGAATAAACACGCAGGATAACAATAGTGCCACGGCTGCGCCAGAGGAACTACTGTTATCCTGCACTATTATAACACTATTGTTATCCTGCACTATTATAACACTATTGTTATCCTGCACTATTATAACACTACTGTTATCCTGCACTATTATAACACTATTGTTATCCTGCACTATTATAACACTATTGTTATCCTGCACTATTATAACACTATTGTTATCCTGCACTATTATAACACTATTGTTATCCTGCACTATTATAACACTATTGTTATCCTGCACTATTATAACACTATAGTTATCCTGCACTATTATAACACTATTGTTATCCTTTCCATTGCTACGGCACAGCTATGAGGAGCCTCGTGGCACTAATTATTAGAATTAGAATTGGTAATATATTTAGTATATTGCAGTGAGGGGCGAGGTCTTTCTAAAGGCCGAAATATGGTTCTGCGTCAAAACTGCGCCGTGATTGGTTCGCATTTCCGGTTTCCAGTTTGAAGCAGTCGTGAACTTTCAGCCTCTTTTCTTCGTTTATATGTGATTTTTTTTTATTTTGTTTTTTTGCACAATAGTTGTCCTTATCTTTTTGCGTCAATGTGACCGGAAAAAGTCGGTTAAACCATTCAAGAAAAGATCGCTAACTAGCGGTCGCGGGGGGTACTGCACCGCGACCAAATGGAGAGACGGAGAAGTCTGAAGGTTCATGACGGCGTCACGGCTGCGGCGTGTGCTCTGCGTTGGTGTGACGCAGAAGCTTAATTCAGCCTTTACTCCTGTCAAGTGCACTTGAAGCCCCCCCCCCCCCCCCTGAGTGAACCCCTCCCCCACACATGTGCTCAGGAACATGCTGCCCCCCCCCCCTCCCCCCCAACGAGGAAAACAACAAGTTGGAGAAGTGAAAGTGTGAGGAGGGAGTCCCCGTCCCCCCCGTCCCCCCCCCTGGTGTGAAGCTTCTGCTTGATTGAAGGCCTCTATTCTGGGTGGGGGGTTATGGGGGGGGTGGTTGAGGGGGGGTGAGGATGGGGGGGTGAGTGAGGGGGGGTGAGGATGGGGGGGTTATGAGGCGGTGAGAGCGTCCTAATTGAATGATAAAGTGGTGGAGATGGAGAGATGGAGAGATGGAGAATCACAACAAAGGCCGGCCTGTTGGGGGGGGTTTGGGGGGTTCTGGTTCCATCCAGCCTCCCAGTCGGGGGTCGGGGGTCGGGGGCGGGGGGGGCTATTATAACGCTCTCTGCTGGACCCGATCAGGTGACCCCCCCACTCTGCGAGCCGATTGGTCGGGCCAGAACTCATGCAGGCGGGAATCAGACGGAGGGATGGAAGGCAGCAGGCGGGGGGCTTGGTGGTGGTGTGGGGGGGGGTTCACCTCCACCTGGCCGGACTCGTCCCCACGGCAACACCGACCCGCAGCAGTCGTAGTAAACACAGAACCGAGCAGAACTTTCCTCCCGCCTGATTGGCCAGCAGGGGAAAGGGGGCGTGGCCAGTAGGAGAAGGGGGCGTGGTTAGCAGGGGAAAGGGGGCGTGGCCAGTATGAGAAGGGGCGTGGTCAGCAGGGGAAAGGGGGCGTGGCCAGCAGGGTGAATGGGCGTGGCCAGGGCTTGTTTGATGTTTCTCTATCCCGGTGCTTCTCAATTATTTTCTGTCATGCCCCCCCTAGGAAGAAGAAAACACCCCCCCCCCCCCCGCGACTATAAATACTATCATAGAATAGAATAGAATAAACTTTATTGATCCCCCAGAGGGGAAATCCACTTGTGCAGCAGCAACACACACACGCTCAACAACTTTTACAAAATATTAACGAAAGTGTGAAAAGGTATAAAAATATGTCCTAAAAAAACAAAAAAAAACTAAATAAATAGCTAAGTGATTAAAAAAGAGCAATATAAAAAATTAGCAATGTACAAAAGAAATACTAAACCCGAAAAACGAATAATATTATTATTATTATGATTATTGTTATTTAATTTAGTCTTTTTAAAGAAAATTTTCATTAAAACAAGAATTGTTGAACATTCACATATCCGATTAGTCTGAATATTTGTTCCTTCAGTTGAAACAGAACTTTAGTCTTTAGTGTTTTTGTGAGTTTGTTACTTTGTCCTAAAGACTGCGACACATTTGTTAGTTTGGTTGAAACTTTCTAAACTGCATGTTTGAAATATGCTTTTTGTTTTCTTTCTACATTTTAGAATAAACTTAAAAAGGTTAAATCCAGATATTTTGTGAGGGATGTTATGGTTGTGTTTCTGAATAGTTTCCAGACGGTTTTCACCCAGTTTTAACGGACGTCCACGTGTTGTTGTTAGTTTCTTTTTTAGACTATTTGTTTGCAGCGGTTGGACTTGAATATCTTGTATATTTGTATACTTTTGTACGTGTTCTGAAGGGGAGTGGGCCGGGATTGTGACCCGTTTGGGGTCCGGGTCTGGTGACTGGGTTTGACAATTTTCTTAACTGTAATTATCCCATTTTTTAATCCTTTTAAGCTGCTCAAGTTGTTATTTTTACTGTAAAATTAGTAAAATAAATAGTAATTATAAATAGCAGCAGGTGTTTTTATCCCTAGAGCTGCTGTTGAAGAGTTCATGAATGAATGAATGAATGCATGAATGAATGAATGAATGCATGAATGAATGAATGAATGAATGAATGAATGAATGCATGAATGAATGAATGACTCCTCACCACCGCTCTTTCTCCTCCCTCTTTCTTCTCCTCCCTCTTTCTTCTCCTCCCTCTTTCTCTCCCTCCTTCTTTGTGGATGTGATGAGCTTCCATTGTGTGTAACAACAGTGAGGTCAGATAGTTGCTCCGTTTAACAGCAGGTTTAACTGCAGGTTTAACTGCAGGTTTAACTGCAGGTTTAACTGCAGGTTTAACTGCAGGTTTAACTGAAGGTTCCACGACCCGGTGGAACCGGTTGTTCCAGAGCCGGTTGTTTCAGAGCCGGTTGTTGCAGAGCCGGTTGTTTCGGTTGTTTCAGAGCCGGGTGTTTCGGTTGTTTCAGAGCCGGTTGTTTCAGAGCCGGTTGTTTCAGAGCCGGTTGTTTCGGTTGTTGAACAGCCGGGTGTTTCAGGATCAGCTGACGCTGCCAAACTTAGAGATTGTTGTTGCTGACTGATCTGAATCAGAGAGGGGGTCGGGGACAAAGCTGGAACAGTAGCTGCTGCTGCTGCTGCTGCTGCTGCTGCTGCACCTGTACCTGCCGGTGATGTCACGGGGGGCGTGTCCAGCTCCTCTGGTGTTTAAACATGACGGAGCAGCAGTTGGGGGTGGTGATGGGGGGCTGGCCTGGCGCCCGCTGGTGGGATTGGGGGGGGGGGGGGGGGGGGCGGGGGGTAGTGGTGGTTTGGGGGAGAGGGGGGGTCTGGCCTGGTTCCCGCTGGCGTGGTGCCATCAACCTCCTCCAGCTGCTGCAGATCAGGACCAGAGCCAGGAGGGAATCCCCTCATACTCACTCAGACACACTCTGATACACACACACTGATACACACACTGATACACACACACTGATACACACACACGTCTTAGATTCTGGTGTTTCAACGTTTTTAACTTTTCTTTACTATAAATAAAATCAACTGATTTCACCAAAATGAAGCATAAAGTCAAAATAAAGCTGTTTTATCTTTGAGTCAGAACCAACTATGATGGTCTGGATCCATGAACCACCTGGAAGGTTCTGTAGAGGTTGTAGAGGTTGTAGAGGTTGTAGAGGTTGTAGAGGTTGTAGAGGTTGTAGAGGTTGTAGAGGTTGGTCTGTAGAGGTTGTAGAGGTTGGTCTGTAGAGGTTGGTCTGTAGAGGTTGTAGAGGTTGGTCTGTAGAGGTTGTAGAGGTTGTAGAGGTTGTAGAGGTTGGTCTGTAGAGGTTGTAGAGGTTGTACAGGTTGGTCTGTAGAGGTTGGTCTGTAGAGGTTGGTCTGTAGAGGTTGTAGAGGTTGTACAGGTTGGTCTGTAGAGGTTGTAGAGGTTGGTCTGTAGAGGTTGGTCTGTAGAGGTTGTAGAGGTTGTAGAGGTTGTAGAGGTTGGTCTGTAGAGGTTGTAGAGGTTGTAGAGGTTGTAGAGGTTGGTCTGTAGAGGTTGTAGAGGTTGTAGAGGTTGGTCTGTAGAGGTTGTAGAGGTTGTAGAGGTTGTAGAGGTTGTAGAGGTTGGTCTGTAGAGGTTGTAGAGGTTGTACAGGTTGGTCTGTAGAGGCTGTAGAGGTTGTAGAGGTTGTAGAGGCTGTAGAGGTTGGTCTGTAGAGGTTGTAGAGGTTGGTCTGTAGAGGCTGTAGAGGTTGGTCTGTAGAGGCTGTAGAGGTTGGTCTGTAGAGGTTGTAGAGGTTGGTCTGTAGAGGTTGTAGAGGTTGTAGAGGCTGTAGAGGTTGTAGAGGTTGTAGAGGCTGTAGAGGTTGGTCTGTAGAGGTTGTAGAGGTTGGTCTGTAGAGGCTGTAGAGGTTGGTCTGTAGAGGCTGTAGAGGTTGGTCTGTAGAGGCTGTAGAGGTTGGTCTGTAGAGGTTGTAGAGGTTGGTCTGTAGAGGTTGTAGAGGTTGTAGAGGTTGTAGAGGTTGGTCTGTAGAGGCTGTAGAGGTTGGTCTGTAGAGGTTGTAGAGGTTGGTCTGTAGAGGTTGTAGAGGTTGTAGAGGTTGTAGAGGTTGTAGAGGTTGGTCTGTAGAGGTTGTAGAGGTTGGTCTGTAGAGGTTGTAGAGGTTGTAGAGGTTGTAGAGGTTGTAGAGGTTGTAGAGGTTGTAGAGGTTGTAGAGGTTGTAGAGGTTGTAGAGGTTGGTCTGTAGAGGTTGTAGAGGTTGTAGAGGTTGTAGAGGTTGTAGAGGTTGGTCTGTAGAGGTTGTAGAGGTTGTAGAGGTTGTAGAGGTTGGTCTGTAGAGGTTGTAGAGGTTGGTCTGTAGAGGTTGTAGAGGTTGTAGAGGTTGTAGAGGTTGTAGAGGTTGTAGAGGTTGGTCTGTAGAGGTTGTAGAGGTTGTAGAGGTTGTAGAGGTTGGTCTGTAGAGGTTGTAGAGGTTGGTCTGTAGAGGTTGTAGAGGTTGGTCTGTAGAGGTTGGTCTGTAGAGGTTGTAGAGGTTGTAGAGGTTGGTCTGTAGAGGTTGTAGAGGTTGTAGAGGTTGGTCTGTAGAGGTTGTAGAGGTTGTAGAGGTTGGTCTGTAGAGGTTGTAGAGGTTGTAGAGGTTGTAGAGGTTGTAGAGGTTGGTCTGTAGAGGTTGTAGAGGTTGTAGAGGTTGTAGAGGTTGTAGAGGTTGTAGAGGTTGTAGAGGTTGTAGAGGTTGGTCTGTAGAGGTTGTAGAGGTTGTAGAGGTTGGTCTGTAGAGGTTGTAGAGGTTGGTCTGTAGAGGGTGTAGAGGTTGTAGAGGTTGGAACCAGGTGGAACCAGGTGGTACTGTAACAGTGATGGCGGCGTGTCACAGCGCTGCAGCAAAACCAACCAGGAGGTTCTGGTGGCAGTTGAACCCCCAACCCCCCCCTTCCTGAACCACAGCCCTGTTTCATCAGTCCCCCCCCCCACATCCGGATGTGCCGTCAGTTGGAGAGGAACTGAAACCTGGGGGGTTTAGGGGGGTGGAGTCCTCCGTTACAGGGATCCTACGGGGGCTGGAAATCCTTGAAAGTGCTGGAATTTTAGTTTAATTGCTGGAGTTTTAGTTTAATTGCTGGAGTTTTAGTTTAATTGCTGGAGTTTTAGTTTAATTGCTGGAGTTTTAGTTTAATTGCTGGAGTTTTAGTTTCAGTTCTAAAACAGGAAGCTGCTTCACCTGCAGATTCACCTGGAAAAGTCCAAAAAACTGGGATCAAACATTATCTCAGGTTTTGAAAACAAGCACCAATATTAAAAGTTAAATGAGCTTGAGGCAGGATTTATGAAAAAAATCTGTATACATTTTAAGTTTTCTAGTAATAATGTCAGATGAAGCGTTCCAAACCCAAAAGAATGTTTCCTCTAGTGTATCTCCCCGTTGCCTTGAACAGGCTGTGTGCTGCAAAATGTGCTGCAATTCACAATTCACTGTCACAAGGCGTGGTGTTGAGGACCCAAACGCAAGGAGAGAGAGGGAGGCTGGAGGCAGGAGTTCTCAAAAAACAGAAGGATTTATTCCACAAAAAACCAAACTAAAATGCTGCAGAGCAGGATCAAAAACAACTCACGTATACAGGGATCGAAAACCAGGAGTACATGGAGGGAACAAACAGTACGGACCGACAGGCAACAAAGGAATGACAAGACCAGATATACACAGGGGATAACGAGACACGACGAGACACAGGTGCAGACAATCAGGGCAAAGGGGAAACAGGAGGGACAGAACTGAAACTCAAACTGGGGGGAAGTGTCAAACCCTGACATTCACAATTCACAGCTAGAGCAGCAATTTCCCGCGCTGTCCTGCAGATGTGACGTCACATGACGCTGCATGCACGTTCTCCCCGTTCTCCCGTGTCGGCTTCACTGTTGGCTGCAGTACCCCCAACGGTCGTCGTGGTGAAGGGTGGCGCTAGAGAGTCTCATTTCTTAAAAGGAGTCTCATGCTCCTTTAACAACAAAGAACAATAACGATAATCGATAGTTTCTTATTTCTATATCTTTTTTTTTTAACAATATTTTTATTGAATTTCAATATAAATGTACAAAAAAACAAAGCAATCAGCAAGTATCACATTAATTTCACAATAAAATGCAAGCAGGTCTTGCTGTTTACACACACATGAAAACAACACATAAACAAACGAAAAAAAAAAAAATAGCAAAAATAAATAGATAAATAAAATCAAACCAAAAAAACCAACACACTCAACAGCTTCACAAACAAACAAACATTGTCACACTTACTTGTTTTCCAGATATATTTATTCAGGGTTCCTACGGGGCTGGAAATCCTTGAAAGTGCTTGAATTTCAATGTTGTGTTTTCAAGGCCTGAAAAGGCTTGAATTTTAGTTTTAAGTTCTTGAAATTATAACTGTGTCTTTCACTAAACTGGGATCAGACTGTAGTTTAGTTTTTACAAGGAGGAATAAAACCAGTCAGATGAAACATGACTAGATGTTTACAGCACGATACAATGAACATAACTGAGATAAAAAGCGGAAAAAATAGCTGTAGGTATTTTACCGTAGTGATAAGGTGCTGGAAGATTTTGAAAATGACCCTTGAAAGTGCTTGAAAAGTGCTGGAATCTG
Source organism: Cololabis saira (assembly GCF_033807715.1). Lineage (NCBI taxonomy): Eukaryota > Metazoa > Chordata > Actinopteri > Beloniformes > Belonidae > Cololabis > Cololabis saira. The sequence goes on along the minus strand of NC_084598.1, from coordinate 46,525,145 downwards.
ACCTGGAAAACTGTAGGAGCCGTGAACACGAACAGGGGGCGGGGCCTCCTGCTGGGCGGCCTGTGATTGGCTGAGCCGGCTGTCAGTCAGAGCCTGGGGGCGGGGCCTCGCTGCTGCGCGGCCTGTGATTGGCTGAGCCGACTGTCAGTCAGAGCCTGGGGGCGGGGCCTCGCTGCTGGGCGGCCTGTGATTGGCTGAGCCGACTGTCAGTCAGAGTCTGGGGGATCCTGAGCAGGTTTTATTAGAGTGACGCGCCCTCGTTGCCCTTGTTGCCCCCGGCAACCCTGGTAACCCCGGTAACCCCGGTAACCCCGGTAACCCGGACTTCCTCTGGTCAATGTGGTTAGTAAAGCGTGACCTCTGACCTCTGACCTCTGAACCACCTTTTAAAAAAGCCTTTTCCTGCGAGGGAACGAGCAGAAAGACCGGAATTAATTTAAAGAGGAATGAGTGGATACGTTTAAAACATTATTACATTTTTTGTATTTCTTTTTTTTTATTATTATTATTTTTTAATTTAATTTAATTTTATTTATTTAATTATTTTTTTATTTTATTTATCTTTTAATTTTTTTTTTTAAATTTTTAATGAGTGTTTACATGATCGATTAATTATTCTATTCAGATTTAAAATCGGAATAAACCGACACTTACATTTTAAATCAGATTTAATTTTAATTCTGAATGAAAGAAGAATTAAACTATTGATCTGTTCTTAAGGTGGTATTAAACTATTGATCTGTTCTTAAGGTGGTATTAGTCTGATATTGATCGTAAGGTGGTATTAGACTGATATTGATCTTAAGGTGGTATTAGACTGATATTGATCTTAAGGTGGTATTAGTCTGATATTGATCTGTTCTTAAGGTGGTATTAGACTGATATTGATCTGTTCTTAAGGTGGTATTAGACTGATATTGATCTGTTCTTAAGGTGGTATTAGACTGATATTGATCTGTTCTTAAGGTGGTATTAGACTGATATTGATCTTAAGGTGGTATTAGTCTGATATTGATCTTAAGGTGGTATTAGACTGATATTGATCTTAAGGTGGTATTATTCTGATATTGATCTTAAGGTGGTATTAGTCTGATCTGTTCTTAAGGTGGTATTAGACTGATATTGATCTTAAGGTGGTATTAGTCTGATATTGATCTTAAGGTGGTATTAGTCTGATATTGATCTTAAGGTGGTATTAGACTGATATTGATCTTAAGGTGGTATTATTCTGATATTGATCTTAAGGTGGTATTAGTCTGATCTGTTCTTAAGGTGGTATTAGACTGATATTGATCTTAAGGTGGTATTAGTCTGATATTGATCTTAAGGTGGTATTAGACTGATATTGATCTTAAGGTGGTATTAGTCTGATATTGATCTTAAGGTGGTATTAGTCTGATATTGATCTTAAGGTGGTATTAGTCTGATCTGTTCTTAAGGTGGTATTAGACTGATATTGATCTTAAGGTGGTATTAGTCTGATATTGATCTTAAGGTGGTATTAGACTGATATTGATCTGATCTTAAGGTGGTATTAGACTGATATTGATCTTAAGGTGGTATTATTCTGATATTGATCTTAAGGTGGTATTAGTCTGATCTGTTCTTAAGGTGGTATTAGACTGATATTGATCTTAAGGTGGTATTAGTCTGATATTGATCTTAAGGTGGTATTAGACTGATATTGATCTGATCTTAAGGTGGTATTAGACTGATATTGATCTGTTCTTAAGGTGGTATTAGTCTGATATTGATCTGTTCTTAAGGTGGTATTAGACTGATATTGATCTGTTCTTAAGGTGGTATTAGACTGATATTAATCTTAAGGTGGTATTAGACTGATATTGTTCTTAAGGTGGTATTAGACTGATATTGTTCTTAAGGTGGTATTAGACTGATATTGATCTTAAGGTGGTATTAGACTGATATTGATCTGTTCTTAAGGTGGTATTAGTCTGATATTGATCTGTTCTTAAGGTGGTATTAGACTGATATTGATCTGTTCTTAAGGTGGTATTAGACTGATATTAATCTTAAGGTGGTATTAGACTGATATTGTTCTTAAGGTGGTATTAGACTGATCTGTTCTTAAGGTGGTATTAGTCTGATATTGATCTGTTCTTAAGGTGGTATTAGTCTGATATTGATCTGTTCTTAAGGTGGTATTAGTCTGATATTGATCTGTTCTTAAGGTGGTATTAGACTGATATTGTTCTTAAGGTGGTATTAGACTGATATTGTTCTTAAGGTGGTATTAGACTATTGATCTGTTCTTAAGGTGGTATTAGTCTGATATTGATCTGTTCTTAAGGTGGTATTAGACTGATATTGTTCTTAAGGTGGTATTAGACTGATATTGTTCTTAAGGTGGTATTAGACTGATATTGATCTTAAGGTGGTATTAGACTGATATTGATCTTAAGGTGGTATTAGACTGATATTGTTCTTAAGGTGGTATTAGGCTGATATTGATCTTAAGGTGGTATTAGACTGATATTGTTCTTAAGGTGGTATTAGACTGATATTGATCTTAAGGTGGTATTAGACTGATATTGATCTTAAGGTGGTATTAGACTGATATTGATCTTAAGGTGGTATTAGTCTGATATTGATCTTAAGGTGGTATTAGTCTGATATTGATCTGATCTTAAGGTGGTATTAGTCTGATATTGATCTGTTCTTAAGGTGGTATTAGACTGATATTGATCTTAAGGTGGTATTAGACTGATCTGTTCTTAAGGTGGTATTAGTCTGATATTGATCTGATCTTAAGGTGGTATTAGTCTGATATTGATCTTAAGGTGGTATTAGACTGATCTGTTCTTAAGGTGGTATTAGTCTGATATTGTTCTTAAGGTGGTATTAGTCTGATATTGTTCTTAAGGTGGTATTAGACTGATATTGTTCTGTTCTTAAGGTGGTATTAGTCTGATATTGTTCTTAAGGTGGTATTAGACTGATATTGATCTGTTCTTAAGGTGGTATTAGACTGATATTGTTCTTAAGGTGGTATTAGACTGATATTGATCTTAAGGTGGTATTAGACTGATATTGATCTTAAGGTGGTATTAGTCTGATATTGATCTGTTCTTAAGGTGGTATTAGACTGATATTGTTCTTAAGGTGGTATTAGACTGATATTGATCTTAAGGTGGTATTAGACTGATATTGATCTTAAGGTGGTATTAGTCTGATATTGATCTTAAGGTGGTATTAGACTGATATTGATCTGTTCTTAAGGTGGTATTAGACTGATATTGTTCTTAAGGTGGTATTAGACTGATATTGATCTGTTCTTAAGGTGGTATTAGACTGATATTGTTCTTAAGGTGGTATTAGTCTGATATTGATCTTAAGGTGGTATTAGTCTGATATTGTTCTTAAGGTGGTATTAGACTGATATTGATCTTAAGGTGGTATTAGTCTGATATTGATCTTAAGGTGGTATTAGTCTGATATTGATCTTAAGGTGGTATTAGTCTGATATTGATCTTAAGGTGGTATTAGACTGATATTGATCTGTTCTTAAGGTGGTATTAGACTGATCTGATCTTAAGGTGGTATTAGACTGATATTGTTCTTAAGGTGGTATTAGACTGATATTGATCTGTTCTTAAGGTGGTATTAGACTGATCTGATCTTAAGGTGGTATTAGACTGATATTGTTCTTAAGGTGGTATTAGACTGATATTGATCTGTTCTTAAGGTGGTATTAGACTGATATTGATCTTAAGGTGGTATTAGACTGATATTGATCTGTTCTTAAGGTGGTATTAGACTGATCTGTTCTTAAGGTGGTATTAGACTGATATTGATCTTAAGGTGGTATTAGACTGATCTGTTCTTAAGGTGGTATTAGACTGATATTGATCTTAAGGTGGTATTAGACTGATCTGTTCTTAAGGTGGTATTAGACTGATATTGATCTTAAGGTGGTATTAGACTGATATTGTTCTTAAGGTGGTATTAGACTGATATTGTTCTTAAGGTGGTATTAGTCTGATATTGATCTGATCTTAAGGTGGTATTAGTCTGATATTGATCTTAAGGTGGTATTAGACTGATCTGTTCTTAAGGTGGTATTAGTCTGATATTGTTCTTAAGGTGGTATTAGTCTGATATTGTTCTTAAGGTGGTATTAGACTGATCTGTTCTTAAGGTGGTATTAGTCTGATATTGTTCTTAAGGTGGTATTAGTCTGATATTGTTCTTAAGGTGGTATTAGACTGATATTGTTCTGTTCTTAAGGTGGTATTAGTCTGATATTGATCTTAAGGTGGTATTAGTCTGATATTGATCTTAAGGTGGTATTAGACTGATATTGTTCTTAAGGTGGTATTAGTCTGATATTGATCTGTTCTTAAGGTGGTATTAGTCTGATATTGATCTTAAGGTGGTATTAGTCTGATATTGATCTTAAGGTGGTATTAGTCTGATCTGTTCTTAAGGTGGTATTAGTCTGATATTGATCTTAAGGTGGTATTAGTCTGATATTGATCTTAAGGTGGTATTAGTCTGATATTGATCTTAAGGTGGTATTAGTCTGATATTGATCTTAAGGTGGTATTAGTCTGATATTGATCTTAAGGTGGTATTAGTCTGATATTGATCTTAAGGTGGTATTAGTCTGATATTGATCTGATCTTAAGGTGGTATTAGACTGATATTGATCTGTTCTTAAGGTGGTATTAGACTGATATTGTTCTGTTCTTAAGGTGGTATTAGTCTGATATTGATCTTAAGGTGGTATTAGTCTGATATTGATCTTAAGGTGGTATTAGACTGATATTGATCTTAAGGTGGTATTAGTCTGATATTGATCTTAAGGTGGTATTAGACTGATATTGATCTTAAGGTGGTATTAGACTGATATTGATCTTAAGGTGGTATTAGTCTGATATTGTTATTAATCTGTTCTCAGTCTTTTTGACAGGATTTTATTTAGTTCATTCAATTCAATTCAATTTTATTTATATAGCGTCTAATACAACAGTTGTCTCTAGACGCTTTACAGAGATCCAGAACATAAACATAAACATAAACATGAACATGAACATGAACATGAACATAAACATAAACATAAACATAAACATAAACATAAACATAAACATAAACATACACATACACATACACATACACATACACATGAACCCCCGAGCAATTATTATATAAACAATGGCAGGTAAAAACTCCCCTAGTGGGAGAAAAACCTTACCAGAAACCTGGAGCAGGTTAGGAGTTAGCATGTTAGCATGTTAGCATGTTTGTAATGTGGGTTTTATTTATATTCATTCATATTAAAGATAAATGTTGTGATTCTTTTAGATTGCATTGATTTATGGATTATGAATATTCTGATGGAATTTAAATTTGTGTGTGTGTGTGTGTGTGTGTGTGTGTTTACATATATATATATATATATATATATATATATATATATATATATATATATATATATATATATATATGTATAAATATAATTGTTTTATATACCATATAAGAATATAAACGGGGCTGAACTTGATCAGCTTTTCTTCCTTCAGCTTCTTCTCCAACTCGTACTTCATCATAATGTTATTATTTTATATTATTATATGTACCGTTTGTTTTATTTGTATTTATTCCTGAACGAGCTGCTTGGCTGTTGTTCTATTTATTTACATCTTTATTTCTTTATTAACCAGTGTTGTGGTTGTTGGTCCGACTCCAGCTCCTCTGCTGCTCCCACTGTTTCCTATCCTCCCTGACACCACTCTGGGGGTTTTAGGTTGTGATCTGGTCCTGATCCTGGACCAGGACCAGATCTGGTCCAGGTCCAGTACCAGTACCTGGACCAGTACCTGGTCCGACCCCAGCTCCTCTGCTGCTCCCACTGTTTCCTATCCTCCCTGACACGCTTCTGGGTGTTTTATGTTGTGACCTGGACCAGATCAGGACCAGGTCCTGGTACCTGGTCCTGATCTGGTCCTGGTCCTGGTCCTGGTCCTGATCTGGTCCTGGACCTGGTCCAGGTCCAGGTCCAGGTCCAGGACCAGTACCTGGACCAGTACCTGGTCCTGATCCAGGTCTGGTCCCCCTACACCCGGCAGCGTGGGGGTTAATGTTCCAGCGTTAGCGTAGCAGGAGCTGGTGGGGGTTAGTGTGACCTCTGACCCCGGAGCAGAGGAATGTGGAAGCTCTTTCATCCAGAGAGGGGGGGGGGGTTTGGGGGCGGAGCCAGCGGAGCCGCGGTGCTGCCTCCTGATTGGAGGACAGAGCGGAGCGTGAAGCTCCGCGGAGCGTTGGTGGACCCCCCCCCCCCCCTAACCTCCCCCCCGGGTTGGTCGTGCCGCGGCGCCACCGCCGGGGCTGATGGGAAGTTAAGAGCTGCGGGCAGCACTAAGTACCCCCCCCCCCCCCCCCCGGGGCTGATGGGAAGTTAAGAGCTGCGGGCAGCACTAAGTACCCCCCCCCCCCCTGCAGCTGTAAACACACACATGGTTTCTGTGTTTTCCCAGGGTTCACTCTGTTTCATAACATGTTCACACGCATCAGCGCCCTCCGGTGGACACAGGGACAATAATATTATTATTTAATAATAATGATATTATTATTATTATTATTATTATTATTATTATTATTATTATTAATAATAAATAATAACAATATTAAAATAGTATTATTATTATTTAATAATATTTGTATTAATTAATTATAATAGTATTATTATTATTAAATAATGATAATACAATTTAATATTATTGTTATTATTATTAACAATATGTAGTAATAATAATAATAATAATAATAATACTACATATTATTATAATTTAATAATAATATTGTTGCAGCCATTATATATGTTTGATTATTGATTGTTTGTGGTTTATTTGTTGCTGTCGCTTGTATATTGTACATGAATGAATGAGAGAATATTGTACATGAATGAATGAGAGAATATTGCACATGAATGAATGAGATAATATTGCACATGAAAGAGGAGCTTATTGGTTCAGAAAGTTCCCAGCTTTGTATGGTGTATGGTGATATTATGGTGATATTATGCTGATATTATGGTGATGTTATGGTGATATCATGGTGATGTTATGGTGATATTATGGTGATATTATGATGGTATTATGGTGATATTATGGTGATATTATGGTGATATTATGGTGATGTTATGGTGACATTATGATGATGTTATGGTGATATTATGGTGATATTATGGTGATGTTATGGTGACATTATGATGATGTTATGGTGATATTATGGTGATATTATGGTGATATTATGGTGACATTATGATGATGTTATGGTGATATTATGGTGATATTATGGTGATATTATGGTGATATTATGGTGATATTATGGTGATGTTATGTGATGTTATGGTGATATTATGGTGATGTTATGGTGATATTATGGTGATGTTATGGTGATATTATGGTGATATTATGGTGATATTATGGTGATATTATGGTGATGTTATGGTGACATTATGATGATGTTATGGTGATATTATGGTGATGTTATGGTGATGTTATGGTGATATCATGGTGATATTATGGTGTTATTATGGTGATATTAAGGTGATATTATGGTAATGTTATGGTGATATTATGGTGATGTTATGGTGATATTATGGTGATATTATGGTGATGTTATGGTGATATTATGGTGATATTATGGTGATGTTATGGTGATATCATGGTGATATTATGGTGTTATTATGGTGATGTTATGGTGATATTATGGTGATGTTATGGTGATATTATGGTGATATTATGGTGATGTTATGGTGATATTATGGTGATATTATGGTGATGTTATGGTGATATTATGGTGATATTATGGTGATGTTATGGTGATATTATGGTGATATTATGGTGATATTAAGGTGATATTATGGTAATGTTATGGTGATATTATGGTGATGTTATGGTGATATTATGGTGATATTATGCTGATGTTATGGTGATGTTATGGTGACATTATGATGATGTTATGGTGATGTTATGGTCATATTATGGTCATATTATGGTGATGTTATGGTGATGTTATGGTGATATTATGGTGATATTATGGTCATATTATGGTCATATTATGGTGATGTTATGGTGATATTATGGTGATGTTATGGTCATATTATGGTGATGTTATGGTGATGTTACGGTGATATTATGGTGATATTATGGTGATATTATGCTGATATTATGGTGATATTATGGTGATATTACGGTGATATTATGGTGATGTTACGGTGATATTATGGTGATATTATGGTGATATTATGGTGATATTATGGTGATATTACGCTGATATTCACCGCTTTTCTCTGGTTCTGCAGGAAGCAGCAACGATGCAGAGCAGAACCTCCGGCTCACCGCCAGCCGCCGCCGTTGGGACCGGCTGAGGAGGACCGGCTAACTAACCAGCTAGCTAACGAGCTAGCGTTACCCACAAGGCCTTGCAGCGGAGGAGTTTGACTGACAGGTAAAACGATGCTTCGTAACGTTTACGGACCTGAAACACATTCCAAAGACACAGCTGGTGATGTCGGTGACCTTTGACCTTTGACCCCACTTCCTGCTGCCTCCCGCTCACTCTGGTAGTATTAGTACCTTACTGGCGTTGCCATGGCAACGGAGACAGTCGGAGCCGAGGGTCGGGACGTTTCCGGTGAACTGTCTTTCCTTTTTCGGGTTCGATTCTGATACCCGGCTAGCGTAGATGGCTAGCATACATGGCTAGCGTAGACGGCTAGCATAGATGGCTAGCATAGATGGCTAGCGTAGACGGCTAGCGTAGATGGCTAGCGTAGATGGCTAGCATAGATGGCTAGCATAGACGGCTAGCGTAGATGGCTAGCGTAGCACAACGACCCATGTGCTCCATCTGCTGACTCCAAACAGGAAGTTGCAGGGCTGTGTTTTGCACGGCTTCCTGTGCAGCGTTTTAGAGATTTCCTTGTGTTTGGCAGAATCTGTGAGTAGCTGAGGGCGGTTTCACCTCCCGAGCGCTAGTTGATACTTTGTTTAGCTTCTGGCTTTTCCGGTCACAGTGAATCAAAGAGATCAGGACAACTATTGGCAAAAAAAACAAAACAACCCCAAAAAAAAAAAAAAAATCAGCTAAAAGTTCACGACTGCTTTAAACCGGAAATGCGTTGCTAGCAAACCATTCACAGCATCTCGGTCTGAGTTGGGTCGTAGCTACAGTTTTTGGGAGGTGCTAGCAGGCTACACCGTAGCTAAGGAGAGACTAGCGTAGCTGCTAAACTACGGCGTAGGTTTAACGCAGAACAAGAATTCAGGCTTAAAGATTGATTTGTTTGGTACATGTGAACACAGCAATCGCACTTGGATGCGGGACAAAACAAGCTAGTCATCCTAGCAGAGGTTAGGGTTCGATTCTCGGCCCAATTCTGTTCCAGACCTGGAGCGGTTCGTTTGCAGTGAGAACATAATCCACACAGCAACCGACACAACTCCATTCATGTGTTTGTGCGACCGCGGTTCAAGGAGAAGAGTCGGAGCAGCCTCCGCCACCTCATCTCCTATTGGACACAACTTTCTCTCTTCTCTCCTATTGGACGAGCCGAGATGTCGTCAGCGTGGCACGGTGAAATTAAAAAATGTTCAATTCGGACAGCCGACAGCAGAGCGGTCCGCTCTTGCGCCGCGGTAGCACATACACAACGGTCTTTGCTTTACACCTTCTCTGTGAAAGGGGCGTGTTGTTTATCCCGGCTACGGAAGAGGAAACTCCTTCCACGTTCATTTCTGACCAATCAGAGAACAGTTGGTTCATGGTATTTGCTAACAGCTTTGAACCGCTACAGACGGTTGTGAACACAAACCCCACAAACGAGAAACGAAACAACTGTATCGATTTAGCCCCTGAATCGGAACAAAACAAACGAACGGCAACATTACAAAGGCCACGTTTACACGTAGCCGGGGTATTGACAAAAACGGATATTTTCCCCTCTACGTTTTCAAAATCTCTTCGTTTACACGGATCCGCATGAAAACGCTGTTAACGTCATGCCAGCCAATCAGAATCCTGGAAAAAACATCAACAAATGACACGTGTAACTTCCAGTTAAGGCTGATTTATGGTTCCGCGTTACACCAACGCAGATCCTACGGGGTAGGGTACGCGGCGACGCACACCGTACGGCGTAGGCTACGCGGCGACGCACACCGTAACGGCGTAGGGTACGCGGCGACGCGCACCGTACGGGGCGCATCGCCGCGTACCCTACGCCGTAGGATCTGCGTCGATTTAACGCGGGACCATAATTCAGGCTTTACTTCCAAGACGGAACGAGAGTCTTTGGTTTGGAGTGACAGAGAAGTGGAGTTACTTTTAAGTGTGACGTTAGAATATAAAACAGGTAAAATACTAGAAAATATTGACGGTTACAAACTAATTGTAACCACAGGTGTCACTCATGACGCTGGTGACGTTTCTGTCTCATAATGTGACGTTCTGAAGCCTAAATGTCCGTTTTCCTCCGTTTTTTCTGTTTAGACGCAAACGTGAAAACTGAGGTTTTAAAAATCTCCACTTTGGCCGGAGTTTTCAGAAATGATGGTTTTTGGGGGCTTTGAGCTTCGTTTTCGTGTAAACGAACGGACAAAACGCAGGAAAACACCACCGTTTTTGCTCCGTGTAAACGGGGCCAAAGAGGTAAAAGTTTTTTTGGGATGTGTCTCAGGTCTTAACTTCAAACATAGATGTTTAACAAAGGAAATAATGTTGATAAGAAAACGTCCGGGTCCCTGCCCTGCAAGGAGCCTGTGATGTTGTAGCTAATGTCGTAGCTAATGTAAGCTAATGTTGTAGCTACGGAGCACCACAAGGCTCTGTACCAGGACCTCTTCACCTCCTTGTTTCACCGTCTCTGGTCTTGTTTCGTCACAGTTGTTGGCGGATCGTCGGCCCCCGCTGTGAGCTTCAACCAGCAACCCCCCCAGCAAGGGCAGCGCCCGCTAGGCAGGGCCCGCTAGGCAGGGCCCGCTAGGCAGCGCCTCCCTCCAGCGCCCGCTAGGCAGGGCCTCCCCCCCAGCGCCCGCTAGGCAGGGCCTCCCCCCAGCGCCCGCTAGGCAGGGCCTCCACCCAGCGCCCGCTAGGCAGGGCCTCCACCCAGCGCCCCGCTAGGCAGGGCCTCCCTCCAGCGCCCGCTAGGCAGGGCCTCCCCAGCGCCCGCTAGGCAGGGCCTCCACCAGCGCCCGCTAGGCAGGGCCTCCCCCAGCGCCCGCTAGGCAGGGCCTCCGCCGGCGACGCCTCATGGCCGCGGAGCTCTAGGGCTGCCATGGCAGCTGCTGCCGCCGATGCCTCACGCCACATCACCACTCTGACGCCGGAGGACGAGGGACGACGCCAAGCCGCCGCCGCCGCCGCCAAGCCGTTGGGAGGCGCCGCCGCCGCGCTGCACGGGTCCGAGCGAGAGAGAGAGAGGGGGAGAGAGAGAGCGAGGAGGGCGAGGGAGGAGAGCTGGGCAGAGCCGGCGGCGGGAACGAGTGTCCGGTGTGCGGCGCGTTGTTCGCCTCGCCGGAGAAGCTCCGCCTCCACGGGCCGAGTCACGGCGGGGAGAAACCCTTCCACTGCTCGCAGCCGCACTGCCCCAAGGCCTTCAGCTCCAAGTACAAGCTGTTCAGGTATTTACCCAGCAGCCCTTTCACCTCACAGTTACCCAGCAGCCCTTTCACCTCACATTTACCCAGCAGCCCTTTCACCTCACATTTACCCAGCAGCCTTTCACCTCACATTTACCCAGCAGCCCTTTCATGCTGATATTATGGTGATATTATGCTGATATTATGGTGATATTACAGTGATATTACGGTGATATTATGGTGATATTATGGTGATATTATGGTGATATTATGGTGATATTATGGTGATATTATGCTGATATTACAGTGATATTACGGTGATATTATGGTGATATTATGGTGATATTATGGTGATATTATGGTGATATTATGGTGATATTATGCTGATATTACAGTGATATTACGGTGATATTATGGTGATATTATGGTGATATTATGGTGATATTATGGTGATATTATGGTGATATTATGCTGATATTATGCTGATATTATGCTGATATTACAGTGATATTACGGTGATATTATGGTGATATTATGGTGATGTTATGGTGATATTATGGTGATATTATGGTGATATTACAGTGATATTATGGTGATATTATGCTGATATTATGCTGATATTACAGTGATATTATGGTGATATTATGGTGATATTATGGTGATATTATGGGTGATGTTATGGTGATATTATGGTGATATTACAGTGATATTATGGTGATATTATGGTGATATTATGGTGATATTATGGTGATGTTATGGTGATGTTATGGTGATATTATGGTGATGTTATGGTGATATTATGGTGATATTACAGTGATATTATGGTGATATTATGCTGATATTATGGTGATGTTATGGTGATATTATGGTGATATTATGGTGATATTATGGTGATATTACAGTGATATACGGTGATATTATGGTGATATTATGGTGATATTATGGTGATATTATGGTGATATTTATGGTGATATTATGCTGATATTACAGTGATATTACGGTGATATTATGGTGATATTATGGTGATATTATGGTGATATTATGGTGATATTATGCTGATATTATGCTGATATTATGCTGATATTACAGTGATATTACGGTGATATTATGGTGATATTATGGTGATGTTATGGTGATATTATGGTGATATTATGGTGATATTACAGTGATATTATGGTGATATTATGCTGATATTATGCTGATATTACAGTGATATTATGGTGATATTATGGTGATATTATGGTGATATTATGGTGATGTTATGGTGATATTATGGTGATATTACAGTGATATTATGGTGATATTATGGTGATATTATGGTGATATTATGGTGATGTTATGGTGATGTTATGGTGATATTATGGTGATGTTATGGTGATATTATGGTGATATTACAGTGATATTACGGTGATGTTATGGTGATATTATGGTGATGTTATGGTGATATTATGGTGATATTATGGTGATATTATGGTGATATTATGGTGATGTTATGCTGATATTATGCTGATATTATGGTGATATTATGCTGATATTATGCTGATATTATGCTGATATTATGGTGATATTATGCTGATGTTATGGTGATATTACGGTGATATTATGCTGATATTATGCTGATATTATGCTGATATTATGCTGATATTATGATGATATTAAGGTGATATGCTGATATTATGGTGATATTATGCTGATGTTATGGTGATATTATGGTGATATTATGGTGATATTATGGTGATATTATGTTATGATGATATTATGATGATATGCTGATATTATGCTGATATTACAGTGATATTATGGTGATATTATGGTGATATTATGGTGATATTATGTTGATGTTATGGTGATATTATGGTGATATTACAGTGATATTATGGTGATATTATGGTGATATTATGGTGATATTATGGTGATGTTATGGTGATGTTATGGTGATATTATGGTGATGTTATGGTGATATTATGGTGATATTACAGTGATATTACGGTGATGTTATGGTGATATTATGGTGATGTTATGGTGATATTATGGTGATATTATGGTGATGTTATGCTGATATTATGGTGATATTATGCTGATATTATGGTGATATTATGGTGATGTTATGGTGATATTATGGTGATGTTATGGTGATTTTATGGTGATATTATGGTGATATTATGGTGATATTATGGTGATATGCTGATATTATGGTGATATTATTGTGATATTATGGTCATATTATGGTGATGTTATGGTGATATTATGGTGATATTATGCTGATATTATGCTGATATTATGCTGATATTACAGTGATATTACGGTGATATTATGGTGATATTATGGTGATGTTATGGTGATATTATGGTGATATTATGGTGATATTACAGTGATATTATGGTGATATTATGCTGATATTATGCTGATATTATGCTGATATTACAGTGATATTATGGTGATATTATGGTGATATTATGGTGATATTATGGTGATGTTATGGTGATATTATGGTGATATTACAGTGATATTATGGTGATATTATGGTGATATTATGGTGATATTATGGTGATGTTATGGTGATGTTATGGTGATATTATGGTGATGTTATGGTGATATTATGGTGATATTACAGTGATATTACGGTGATGTTATGGTGATATTATGGTGATGTTATGGTGATATTATGGTGATATTATGGTGATATTATGGTGATATTATGGTGATGTTATGCTGATATTATGGTGATATTATGCTGATATTATGCTGATATTATGCTGATATTATGGTGATATTATGCTGATGTTATGGTGATATTACGGTGATATTATGCTGATATTATGCTGATATTATGCTGATATTATGCTGATATTATGATGATATTATGGTGATATGCTGATATTATGGTGATATTATGCTGATGTTATGGTGATATTATGGTGATATTATGGTGATATTATGTTATGATGATATTATGATGATATGCTGATATTATGCTGATATTACAGTGATATTATGGTGATATTATGGTGATATTATGGTGATATTACAGTGATATTACGGTGATGTTATGGTGATATTATGGTGATGTTATGGTGATATTATGGTGATATTATGGTGATATTATGGTGATATTATGGTGATGTTATGGTGATATTACGGTGATATTATGCTGATATTATGCTGATATTATGGTGATATTATGCTGATATTATGGTGATATTATGCTGATATTATGATGATATTATGGTGATATGCTGATATTATGGTGATATTATGCTGATGTTATGGTGATATTATGGTGATGTTATGGTGATATTATGGTGATGTTATGGTGATATTATGGTGATATTACAGTGATATTACGGTGATATTATGGTGATATTATGCTGATATTATGGTGATGTTATGCTGATATTATGGTGATATTATGCTGATATTATGGTGATATTATGGTGATGTTATGGTGATATTATGGTGATGTTATGGTGATTTTATGGTGATATTATGGTGATGTTATGGTGATATTATGGTGATATTATGGTGATATTATGGTGATATGCTGATATTATGGTGATATTATTGTGATATTATGGTCATATTATGGTGATGTTATGGTGATATTATGCTGATATTATGGTCATATTATGGTGATGTTATGGTGATATTATGCTGATATTACGGTGATATTATGCTGTTATTTTAGTCATATTATGGTGATATTATGGTGATATTATGCTGATGTTATGGTGATATTATGGTGATATTATGCTGATATTATGGTGATATTATGGTGATATTATGGTGATATGCTGATATTATGGTGATATTATTGTGATATTATGGTCATATTATGGTGATGTTATGGTGATATTATGCTGATATTATGGTCATATTATGGTGATATTATGGTCATATTATGGTGATGTTATGGTGATATTATGCTGATATTACGGTGATATTATGCTGTTATTTTAGTCATATTATGGTGATATTATGGTGATATTATGCTGATATTATGGTGATATTATGGTCATATTATGGTGATATTATGGTCATATTATGGTGATATTATGGTCATATTATGGTGATGTTATGGTCATATTATGCTTATATTACGGTGATATTATGGTGATATTATGCTGATATTATGGTGATATTATGGTGATGTTATGGTGATATTATGGTGATGTTATGGTCATATTATGGTGATATTATGGTGATATTATGGTGATATTATGGTCATATTATGGTGATATTATGGTCATATTATGGTGATGTTATGGTCATATTATGCTTATATTACGGTGATATTATGGTGATATTATGGTGATATTATGCTGATATTATGGTGATGTTATGGTGATGTTATGGTGATATTATTGTGATATCATCGCGTTTGGCTAACCTCCGTCAGCGTTTGGCTAACCTCCTTGTCTCTGCAGGCATATGGCCACACACTCCCCTCAGAAAACGCACCAGTGCTCGTTCTGTGAGAAGATGTTCCACCGCAAGGACCACCTGAAGAACCACCTGCAGACGCACGACCCCAACAAGGAGGCCTTCAAGTGCGACGAGTGCGGCAAGCACTACAACACCAAGCTGGGCTACAAGCGCCATGTGGCCATGCACTCGGCCACGGCCGGCGACCTCACCTGCAAGGTGTGTCTGCAGAGCTACGAGAGCACGCCGGTGCTGCTGGAGCACCTGAAGAGCCACTCGGGCAAGTCCTCGGGCGGCGCTAAAGAGAAGAAGCATCCCTGCGACCACTGCGACCGCCGCTTCTACACCCGCAAGGACGTACGGCGGCACATGGTGGTGCACACGGGCCGCAAGGTGAGGAACACGTCCCGGCGTGACCCGGCAACGTACCATTACATACATTAGTTTAGTTTTAGTTTATTGTTTTGCACAGTTTTTAAAATATACAGGAAATATCAAATATAAATACTATACGGTGCAGGAAGAGGCAAAAAACCCAATGGGCTTATTTGAAGCTCCACCCAAGTTATTAAGATTTCATGTGTTATAAAGAACATAACATTAACATACAAAAACAAAAAGTATAACTACACAAAAGTGATGGCAAACTAATAATGCAATTTATAAATAATAAAGAATAAAGACAAAAAAAAGTATGTGTGAGTGTGGATGGGATATTGTTTTTACAACTTATATTACTTATGTTATATTGATCCTGAGCAAATAAGACAGTACATGTCACTATGAGTGAAACACAAAAAAACAACAAAAAGAACATGGATACATGTACTTTACAATTTACAAAACAGCAGTCAAGTTCTTCAAAGTCCTTCAAACGTCTTTTGTAACATTTCAAGGAGGAAGAGTCTTTGCCAAGTGGGAAAAATCATTCCACAATTTAGTGCCCCTAAAGCCGGGCATACACTGTGCGATATTTTAAATCGTATGAGACTGCCCCATCTCAAACTGCACGACTAGATCGCAGAGTTCAAAAGTTCACAGCCCACGATTTATGGTCTCACACTGTACGATCCTCCCGTCGGACCTCTGTTACTGGAACTCGAGGCCGGTTTTGGGGCAGGGGTGGGCTGTTCCAACCCAAACGTGCGTCCTGCCCACCCGATCAAAGGTTATGGGGATCCTTTATTTTTTTATAATTTTATTTTTTTATATATATATATAAAAAATATCACAGAATATCTGTACCGTTTCTGATTGGGTGGGCTCTGCGCATCATTTTTACAAGGAGCGACCAGGATTTCAAACACGTTTGATTTTCTTGCGACCTCACGATTTGTGATCGGGAGCTCGTCGTGAGGTGTTAATCTCTCGTCGTGAGGTGTTAATCTCTCGTCGTGAGGTGTTAATCTCTCGTCGTGAGGTGTTAATCTCTCGTCGTTACCCCACGTACACTGCACGAGGCACGACCAACGATTGGGTCAAAATCGGGGCCGATCAAAAAAAAGTTGCACGACTGGAAAATTGGCTCAAAACGAGCCGATAATCGCACAGTGTCTGCCCGGCTTAAATCTCACCGAAAATTCACATAAATACATTTGCATACATACATTTAGTATGTACATGTATGCAAATGTGCAATGGTGCATACATAATTACAACTGTGTACACTATAATATAACCAACTTGTGTAATGTCACATGTCAGTGTGTGCCAGAAAAGTGCAATAGGGCAATGTGCAATATGCATCAGCACTTTACAACTCTGAGCACTAAAGCACTTTAAAGAGCAACGGGCTAGGGCTGCAACGATTCGTCGACGTTGTCGACAAAAATCCATAATCAAACTTGTTGACAATGAATTCCATTGTCTACAATTGTCGCCACAAGTGTTTTTCCAACGGAGTGAGACGTCTCACTTCAATACAATCTCTGCCGAGAGTCGCGCGTGCACGATAGCGTCTCAGCACGTTAGCGTCTCTGCAGCTGCGGGGAGTTTGGGAGCATTTTAGCCTCGATACGGCGAATAAAAAGATGACTAAGGTTTGCAAAGCCGACGTTGCTTTTCACGGGAGCACGTTGGTAATGCATTTGAAGAGAAAGCACGTCGGAGTGTTGAACGAAACGGATTCGGAGATATTAAGCCTATTTTGGCTTTAAAAGAGCTTTAACGTTATGCCTGACTGTGCCTAACAAAAGTATTGTAGTCGACTATTAAAATAGTCCTTAGTTGCAGTCCTAATGTCTGCTGGGGTCCAGTTCTGTGTCTGGCAGTAATTTGCCGCGGTACCGTATTGGCCCGAATATAAGACGGTGTTTTTTGCATTGAAATCAGACTGAAAAAGTGGGTCGTCTTACATTCGGGGTTCAATTCAATTCAATTCAATTTTATTTATATAGCGTCTAATACAACAGAGTTGTCTCTAGACGCTTTACAGAGACCCATACCCAGAACATGACCCCCGAGCAGTTATTACATAAACAATGGCAGGTAAAAACTCCCCTAGTGGGAGAAAAACCTTAAGCCAAACAGTGGCAAGGAAAAACTCCCCTTTAGGAGGGAAGAAACCTTGAGCAGGACCAGGCTCATCAGGGGGGACCCTCCTGCCGAGGGCCAGACTGGTGGGTCAGGGACGGCAACAGCACAGCAGGCAGGTGGAAGCAGCAACGGGATGACCGGGGGTGGGGACCGCAGGCCAGCACGCAGCTCCCGAAGCTCCGGCCCAATCATCAAGTCCCAGGTTGGGGTGCAGGGTCGGGGAAAGGTTGAGAAGGGGCAGGGCCAGGGAGAGGAGTCTTGAGGGACGAACATTCTCCCCCGCCCAAAAGGGGCCGTTACCCTGCCCCCCTCACTCCCACACTGCAGGTTCCGGTGTCCGGCAAAGGATGCTGCAACATGGACAAAAGAGAGAAAAGGGAGGAGAAGGGGGGGCCAGCAACGGGATGACCAGGGGTGGGGACCGCAGGCCAGCACGCAGCTCCCGAAGCTCCGGCCCAATCAGCAAGTCCCAGGTTGGGGTGCAGGGTCGGGGAAAGACTTGTGCTCCGTAATGCAAGCTACAAGCCACCCACGACCACCTGCAGGTTCCGGTGTCCGGCAAAGGATGCTGCAACATGGACAAAAGAGAGAAAAGGGAGGAGAAGGGGGGGCCAGCACAAGAAACCACAGGAGCGACTCTGACACACTAAAGTTTACACTACCTAGAGATTTACCAACACCAGCTAGAGGTTTACTAAACACTAACTATAGGCTTTACTAAACAGAAATGTTTTAAGTTTAGTTTTAAAGGTGGAGGTGGTGTCTAGACGTTATACCCATTTACACCGCTAGATGGAGCCAGATATCTTTAAAGCGAATGCTGAACTTAATTCCCCAGGACAAAGGAACCCCTGTCATGAAGAATAAAAATAAAAAATAGTATAAGAAAGAAAAGAGAAGAAAATAAGAGAAGAGAAAAGTGGGTGGAAGTTCGGCAGGTGAACCTGCAGCTGAGGAGAAGTTATGATGCAAACTTCAAGATGAAGGTTGGAATGAGGCAAAATAACAGGCTTTTTCTCTTTAATATATTGTTATAATCATTTGTTTCAGATGTACTGTCATTATTTTCTGTATGAAAATTGAATTTGATGTTCAAAAAGTCTTTTTTTTTTCTAACCTTGTCTGCACACAAAAAAGTATGTTTTCAAACTTGAGTCTTGAAAAAGAGGGTCGTCTTATAATCACTAGGGGTGGGGAAAAAAATCGATATTTCAATATATTGTTGTGCTCTCTGTTTCAATAAATAATCGATATACTGTCGGCTAATATCGATATTTTATTACAACACACATTGTTCCGGTTTTTTTGAAAATCCCCCCGGACAGGGTGTAGGGAGAGTGGACGAGGAATAACTCAGCTTTTCTTTGTTTTTATTTTCTTGAAATTAATGTACTGCTTCTCTGGCAGTACAACGTACATTTGGGTTGTAGCAGCAGGTTATAAACCTGTGAAAAAGAAATGAAATCCAAGTACAATAGTTAATTACCTCAAACGGAATCATATAATCAATAACAACAAAAAGCAATAACCATCGTCATCATCATTGTCATCATTTGTCATAATTAAATACAATTAAATGGGGATTTACAAATACAAAATAAACTGCTTTGCACTTTTGCAAGTAAAGACAAAAAGTTAATCTTGTCTTAAGTTTTGAGCCGCGATGTTCATTCATAACTTAAAACGGCGTGCTCCGCCACACCCACAAACAAACGCACACACATCTCCAGGTGCCGACAGCGCGACAGCGCAGCGGCGCATCATCAGCACAGCAACCATGTCACACACAAGTGATCGCAGCCGCGAGATGCGGATCCAGCACAGCAAGTATAATAAACGGAGCTCTTACCAGTACCGCATCACTCTCCCGACAATTTTACGTCACCGCACGGATCGCTTCCGCTTATGGCGCAACCGGCGGCACACAGCTGATTAATAATGACATCACACCGTGGACCACCCACCTTACACCCCGCTCCTCCCACTGTGATTTATTGGAAGTGATTTCTAACTTAACACCTCCCACTTGACCGACTGATCATGAGATTCAAGAGGTCACACGTTTACACATAGCAAGTTACAAGTTACATTCTTTTTTTTTTTTTTTTTTTTTTTTTCAAAGTACATATGCAGGTTAGTGTTGATCGCGAAGAAGGGGTGCAACTGTCACTGTTCAGGCACCTCCCCGACAGATGTGTTGTGTTCTGTCGGGATTGGTTGGGGTGTGTATTCATCTTCTTTCTTCGTGTAATGGTGCAAGTGGTGGCGGAGGCAGCACAGACACATACCAACCAGCCTGAGAGAGAGAGAGTAGGAGGGGGCCTCCTGAGGCAGTGCCTGCAGGATCAGGGGGGTTGGGTGATGGCAGCCAATGATGTCTTGGAGTTACTGGTCTTCCGCCGGGATCAGGAGCACCAATCTCCTCACATCTCTTCGCAGGATGATGGTTACCAGAGACTGAGAGTTTTTTCTCGGTTGTCCACCTGCCAGCGAGGCAGGGAGGCCTGCACATGTCTTCACGTCTGCATCCCTGACGAGTCCCCTTCTATCTGGGTATACAGTCTGGATCCGTCCGAGGCGGAACTGTCCCCGTAGGGCATTTTGGTCCGCTATCCAAACGATATCGCCGACCTTGATATTTCTGTTGGTCCGGTGCCATTTTGGACGAATGAACAGGTTTGGTCCAGCGAGCTCACTCCACTTCTTCCAAAACATGTCCACTCCAATCTGGATGGTCCTAAGTCGGCGCCAGGGGTGGGTGCCCATGGTAAGCCCACCTGTGTCTCCTCCAAGTCCTGTTCGTCCAAGAAGCAGGGTGTTGGGGGTCAGGTACTCAACTGCGTCTTCTTGTACCTGCGCCCTAGCGTCGATTGGCCTTTCATTTGTGAGGTTAGCTGCCTGGTAGAATAGGGTCTGGAGTTCCCCCCAGGTGAGTGATCCCGTTGTTCCTCCAAGGCTTATGAGAGCTCTCTTCAGGAGCTTTACAGCGGCTTCTGCGGCTCCGTTTCGATGGGGTGCATCGGCTGGATGGAAATTCCATGCCCAATCAGTTCCGTTCCGGGCTGCTTTATTCTCGATGGACGCTTCTCGCAAGGTGTCCAGATATTTGTGCAACTCACGTAAGGCAGGTTTGGCTCCAATGAAGTTAGTCCCCCTGTCCGACCAAAGCCGTCGTGGGTGGCCTCTCAAGGCTACAAAGCGGGAGTAGGCCTGGAGGAAACTGTCAGATGACTGGTCATCAACCAAATCAGCGTGAACTGCCCTTGACGCCATGCAACAGAAAATTATGCCCCACACTTTCTTTCCAGTCCTCTTCTTCACAGCGTCTTTCACCTCGAAGGGACCAAAGAGATCGAGTGTGGTGTTTTCGAAAGGGGAAGAACGCTGTGAACGCTGCGGAGGGAGGTCACTCATCATCTGCTGGCACATCTTTCCCTTTTGCTTACGGCACATGACACAGCTGTTTACGGTCTTCTTTACCGTTCTCCGGCCTTGTAGAATCCACGCCCTTTTTCTTGTGCGCAACAATGTGGCAGCGACACCTTCGTGGTTCGATTCATGGGCTTCTCTTGCTAGCAGGGTGGCTAGCCAAGAGTGGAACGGTATCAAGGGAACAGCTGTTCCATCCTCGTTCCAGGACTGGACTCTGCCTCCACAAAGAAGAAGTCCTGTGTTTACATCCGTGTGAACAACCAGGCGGTTCAGTGTCGAGTCTTGGAATTCTACTCCATCTTGTGCTGCAAGGGCAAGGTCTCGGAAGGCTTCCGCTCGTTCCTTTGCAGAGAGTGTTGAGCCACTTGCCTCCCACTTTGGCGAGTCCAGGGGGGGCCGCCTTCTCAGCCATGTCTCCGCTGCTCGTCGAACCCAGGCTACAGCTCCACACAGCTTTCCCAGTGCGCTGAAGCGTTGTGGCTCCACAAGGCTGACCAGCCCAATGCTCCAGCGTCTTTTCCTCCTCGCCGGCACAGATGTTGGATTTTCGCCAGTCTGAGTCTCTCGTTGGACCTCGTCACCTTCGACGTCTGCCTTGGAGTCAGATGTTCCAGCGCCATTTTTCTGTCTTGACTGGGCTCTGGTGACGGCTGCCGAGAACGCCTTCCGCTGAAGTTTTTTGACGTCTTCAGCAGCAGAGGATGTTATCTCACTGGCCGTTTTTGTAGGCCAATCACTTTCTGGCCATTTCAGGAACTCTGGGCCTTTCTGCCACCGTGACTCCTCATTGAGTTCTTCAGAAGTGGCTCCCCTGGTGACGATATCAGCTATGTTGCATTTGCCTTCGACCCACCTCCAGTCTTCCACTTGTCCGTTCTTTTGTATTTCACCAATGCGGTTGGCAAAAAAGGTCTGGTAGCCATAACTGTCCTTTTGAATGGCCGCCAGGATGGTTTGACTGTCCACAAAGTGAAACCAGCGCTCTACCTTTATGTGACAGTGTCTTTCAAAGTATTTTTTCAACCGGCTGGCGAAGACTGCCCCGCAGAGTTCTGCTTTGATGGCATCTCCTTTTTGGTCGAGTGGGGTCAGTTTGGCCTTAGACTCCACCAGCTTTACAACAACGTTGTTTAGCGTCGTCCACCGGAGGTAAAGCACAGCTCCATAAGAAGATTCGCTCCCGTCCGAGAAGGTGATGCCAGTTGGCGGACCCATGGTTTCAGGAGGGGTGAGGCTTCTGTCAAACCTGACTTGACCAAGTTTCACATATTCCTCAAAGAGTGTGATTGCGGCCTCCCGGAGCCTTGTTGAGAGGGGGATGTCCCACGTGTCTGTGGGTGGATTGTCTCTGCTGGCTTCTTGGAAAGCTTCCCTGATTAGCATCGCACCCTTCTGTTTGGCTGGTGAGGCGAGACCAATTGGGTCATAAAATGCAGCAATCTGGCTTAACAACATGCGTCGCGTGAGTGGTTCTGGTGTTCCTCTCCTGACCTCCTCCACCCGCAGGTCGAGACCCGTTCTCATTTTTCCACGTTTCTTTGAGAAGTTTATCGAGGTCATCAAACGCAGTTTGTCAGTCTCAGGCTCATATCCGACCCCCAGTGCTTTGTTGTCTTCCTCATGCAACTGATTAGGCAGCACTAGCGTCTTCCGTGATTGGGATTTTGGACTGGAGTCAGCCGGGATCTCACTCCTCCCACTTTGGCATGATAGGACCCATGGCTTGAGGGCGAAACCTCCGGCATTCAAGATTTCCTCTACCCCTTTGGTTATTCTTTCCAGGGTTTCAGGGTCGTTGTGTGACGTGAGGATGTCATCCACATAGCTGTCCTCCGTGAGAGCTCTACGTTCCTCTACCATTTCGGTGAACTGGGGAAGGTTGGCTGTCTCCCTCATCGCAACCTGAGCGATACATCCTGCCGGTTTGTCCCCGATATTCACTCTAACAACAGCGAAGACCTCGATGTTATCCTCAGGATGGTCTCTCCAAAGAAATCGGTGGAGGTGGACCTCCTTGTCTTTCAACCACACCGAATTGTACATTTTTTTAATGTCGCCCAGTGCGGCATGCAGTCCACTCCTAAATCTCAGGAGGACTCCTCTGATTGGATTGAGGACATCGGGACCCTTGTGAAGGAGGTCATTCAGGCTTACCCCACGGAACTCCTGGCTGCTGTTCCACACGATCCTCACAGGAGTTGAAGTAGAGTGAGGGTTTGGCGCAACCAGGTGACTAATATACCACTTTGGCCCTTTCCAGCATTCCAGTTCCTCCTTGGTGAGTTTGACGGCAGCTCCTCTCGAGACCATGTCGTGGATTTGCTCTGTGTAAGCATTTTTCCATGCAGGTTCCCCCTCTCCATGTTTATGAATGTTGCCTCCACAGCATATCGGTTGTCCGGCAATGTTGAGGGGTTTGCTCTCCAAGGATATGCTGCGTCCCAATGGGGGGAACTGCTGTGTTTGTCTGCTAACACATAAGTGAGACACTCCTTTATTTTCTCTAGGTCTCTCTCATCCTTGAGGGTCATTTCCTTCCCTCCAGGAGGACACTTTCCACACTTGCAGCTGCCACACAGGGGAGTGCAGGCCGCGCCAATGCTGTCCCATTTAAACCATTCAAGCACCTCCTTGTTGGTGGTTGTTGTGGTTCGCGCTATTTTGTCTCCCTCTGCTGGGGCTATAATTGTCTCCTTGTACGCCATAGAGGCTGCTCTCATGGTTCTTGCAAGATGAGTCTCAGATCGGTGCACAGCCAGGTCGACGGTTTCAATGAGGTTAGGATGAGTTCCACCAACGGTCTTTCCCAACGGTCCGTCCCAGAGGACGAGGTCACCTATGATCTTAGTCGGCTGGGGAACAAGACGACCTTCACGGTGACTAATGAGGAGGTCAATTGTTGTTGGCCGAGCCAGCTCGTCTCTAGTGACATTGGGGAAGAATTTCTGCAATTGTTTGGGGGAAACGGGTTGAGTCACCTCAGCAATGTTTTCTAGCCCATAGCAGAGGATTTTGTGTTCGGCCACCTTTCCTTTGGGTGTCTTGACCTTTAGCCGCAGAAAGTACCGTTTGGTCACAACCGTTTTTTTCATCCCACCGATGCCGTGAACGATGAGCTTGATTGTCTCGCCGTGCAATCCAAGGCGATCGGCTGCTTTGTTGGTTATGTAATTCGTATCAGAGGCGAGGTCTATTAAAGTTCCAATCAGAGAGCCGGAATTTGTTGTCACCTTCATCAGCATCATCACGACTGGATGTTCCCTCAGTGTATCACCAGACTTGGTGCACACCGTTGAGGATATTTTGTTAGAAAATGCCTCTTTATATTTTTCCCTTTGCTCTGGGGTGAGTTCAGCCAGGAACCCCTCCTGCTTTTCAGTGAGACCAAGCTTCTTTCCTCCTGGTTTTACGGTGCGGTGATCCTGACTGTCGGTGTCTTTCTTCGGAAAAGAGGGCTTCGGACACAGAAGGTAATTATGGTCTGACATTCCTCCTTTCCTGCAGTCTTGTTTTGGGCAGAGGAATCTTGTAGTGCACCCTTTGCCATCCTTATCATGTGACCGTAGGCACTTTGAACACAACCCCAGCCTTTTTAAGTGAGCTCGCTTGCTGGAGAGGTCTTGGTCCCTGAAGGTCTTGCATGCAAAGAGCTTGCCAGTATGTGAGCTATCGCCGCAGACAGCACAGTTGGGACAGTCCATCAAGCCTGCAGTAGATTTACTGAACGATTTTTTCAGCCTTTTCTCCGAAGTGTCTGATGGGCCCTTTTCCACAGTGCTTTTCTCCGCGGGGTTTGGCTCCAGCTGATCCAACTCCTCAAGGATTTCCTCCTGTTTCTTCAGAAATTTTAGCAGGCAGTCGAAATGGTTCAGCGTGGAGAACTGGTTTGCAGGGTCGGCCTTGTGCATAATCCACTCCCTCTTTAATGAACTGGGAAGTTTGCTCTCTAGGGACTGGGCGACAATGCGGTTCTTCATTGCGTCTTCTTCTCCAAGGATCTGGAGGTTACAAAGTGCTCTCTCCACAGCCTGAATTAATTCAATCGTCCTCCTGGAATGATTTCCTTTGACAGGAGGAAGAGACTGAACCTCGTTGCAGATCATCAGCACAATTTTGGACTTGTTTCCATATTTGTTGTCCAGCAATTTGAAGACGTCGTCTGCGGATCCACAACTGGACAAGACAAGGTCCTTTTTCACGTTCTCACTGAGGCTCCCAAGCAGGTGGAACTTCCTCACGCAGTCTGCCCCTTGTGGATTTCCAAGTTGTTGCAGGTTCTCCCATTCTGCTTTCCAGCGGTAGTAGTCCCTCATGTCACCAGTGAATGTGGGCAGCCGTGCTCTCTCAAGGCTGATTTGGGGCCTTAAGTCGAATGATCCCTGGTACATGTTGGGGCTGCTTCGCTGGAGGAGGGGCTGGATTCTTGTGCTTGCGCTGGCCTCCAGCTTGAGGTTGGAGGGCCCTTTAGAGGGCGATGAGGGTGCTGGGTTTTCCCCTGACGTCAGTAAGCCATCAGCCTCGCTGTCCTGTCTTGAGTCCCTCCCTGCAACGTCCACAGGATCCTCTCCCTCCATTGCAAGCTTGTCAGACAAAGCCAAGACCCTTTTCTTTAATGTCCTGTAGCGGGTTTGGAGATCCACAGCTCTAAGACCAGGAATGAGGTCTTGCCATTCCAGCAGCATTTCTTCAAGCTCTGTGACTTCTCTGTCCAAGCCTTTAATTCTAAGTCGGTGGTCCTTTAATGATCGGTGCGGACTAATTTCTTCTTCCTCCGCCTGAACAATGGCCGACTCAGCCGTCTTGGCTTGAATGAAGAACGTGGGTTCAGCATAGCCATTCCAGAAGGTTTCCTGGGTGGCCTTCTTTACCTCGAGGAACCTGTCGGCGCACTCAGCGGTTTTCTCATCAATTTGAGTTGCTGATTCTCTGACTTCTTCGTCATTTGATTCCCTTAGGGCTTCTGCATATTCGTATCCTGCGTCTGATACTTTGCAGAAGTCTGCTTTAAAGTGTTTCCATTCAGTCAGGATTTCACTTGGTTCCAAGAGTTCAAATCTTGTGAGGGTGTGACTCCTTTTTGTAAATGAAGCTTGTGCCCTCGATCGCACACTCTTGAGTTTCTCCAGGTCTGCCATTTTTATGTTTGCTGTTGACTGGGAGCTGGTTGTCACTAACAGTGGGTTCCTCTACAGGGGACTTTGTTCCACTCTTTGTGTGTAGTGCAGACTCTTTTGTTCAGTGCAGCTTTAATGGCAGTTGGAACGTGTTTTGTTTTGTTTTATTTTCATTTATTTATTTATTTTTTATTTATCCACTGCACAGATCCGGTGCAGCAGCAGGAATTGGTTTATAACTGTTCCGGTTTTTTTGAAAATCCCCCCGGACAGGGTGTAGGGAGAGTGGACGAGGAATAACTCAGCTTTTCTTTGTTTTTATTTTCTTGAAATTAATGTACTGCTTCTCTGGCAGTACAACGTACATTTGGGTTGTAGCAGCAGGTTATAAACCTGTGAAAAAGAAATGAAATCCAAGTACAATAGTTAATTACCTCAAACGGAATCATATAATCAATAACAACAAAAAGCAATAACCATCGTCATCATCATTGTCATCATTTGTCATAATTAAATACAATTAAATGGGGATTTACAAATACAAAATAAACTGCTTTGCACTTTTGCAAGTAAAGACAAAAAGTTAATCTTGTCTTAAGTTTTGAGCCGCGATGTTCATTCATAACTTAAAACGGCGTGCTCCGCCACACCCACAAACAAACGCACACACATCTCCAGGTGCCGACAGCGCGACAGCGCAGCGGCGCATCATCAGCACAGCAACCATGTCACACACAAGTGATCGCAGCCGCGAGATGCGGATCCAGCACAGCAAGTATAATAAACGGAGCTCTTACCAGTACCGCATCACTCTCCCGACAATTTTACGTCACCGCACGGATCGCTTCCGCTTATGGCGCAACCGGCGGCACACAGCTGATTAATAATGACATCACACCGTGGACCACCCACCTTACACCCCGCTCCTCCCACTGTGATTTATTGGAAGTGATTTCTAACTTAACACACATAATGGTTTACGCGGTTGTCACCGCACTATTGTTCAAGCTCTGCCCCGCCCGCCCCCGCTGCCCTCGTGAACAAAACAAACATGTTGAACCGCCTGAGAAACCAGCTCAGAAAATACAGAACGACCGGTTTACTTCGTACAGACAGCGGGCTGAGCAGCACTGTTAATACAGGAAGTTACTTGCTGTTTGAGCCGGTGTTTAAGCTGCCATGTGCGTTAATCTCCGCTCACACAGACAACCAGCTGCGTTGTAAACGGACCCCGCTCGCGCTCCACGTGAGGAGAGCGCGTCGTACTGTAATACAAAATTATTCCACCTATTACAGACGCCGTTAAAGTAGGGCTGGGCGATTATACGATCTCGATCAGTGATCGCGATCAAATTAAGTTCGATCACGGTGATCAGCTGTGGGTCTACTTTCTCGATCACGTGCAAAACATGCTGCAGCAAAGTGCACGACAACCAATCACAACCCGCTTTCCTGGCACCGCGCTGTCTGCATTAATGGATCATGCGCATGAGATGCCGCGGCAGTCGGTAAGGATCCAGACAGGAGACGTACGTAGCTCTGTGTTTTACGTTTATTCACCATTCCATGCATAATTCTGGTCCGTTCCTTAAAGCAGGGCTTTCCACAAGCGCCGGCCATATAGCCGACTACTCGATTAGGTCCAGCCGGCTACTTTAATGACGCTTATTTTTTTAGCCTATAAATATTATTTTTCGATTTTAATAAAATTAAATGTTTTTCTCATAGACTGACAATAATGTCAAACTGAACCGCACTCATTAAAGTTGTGATTCGCTCTGCTTGTACCACAAATTACTGATCACCGGGAGAAACTCCGCGGCCCCGACATGGGTGTGTGCGTGCGTGCATGTGTGTGCGTGTGTGTGTGCGTGTGTGTGTGTGCGTGTGTGTGTGCGTGTGTGTGTGTGCGTGTGTGTGTGCGCGCTCAGCGGAGTGAATGTGTCGGAGGCAACAAGCAGAGCTCAGCAGATGATTCTTTTGTCACCATAAAAACGGTACGTCCTTATTACTCAGGCTATCCACTACAGAATGAAATCAGTTTAATCAGTTTGTATTAAAAAGAAAGCCTAACCGCGTTGCGACGCGCGCAGTACGGTGCGTACGGCCGCGTACCCTCCACGTAGGCTCTGCGTTGGTGCAACGCGGGACCATAAATCAGCCTTAGTCCCTTTAGGCTAATACTGTGAGAAATAACCTCTCATAATAGCAGTGTACAGTTAATAAGTTTAATAAATGCTCCTACTGCCGTTTCTGCTGCTACTGAGTCCCGTAAGTGGCGAGTGAGTTTTAACTCCTTAATTACCAACCAGCGTCAGAGTCACGCACAGTACAAAAACTGTGATGTTAGAGAGCCACCTTTTGGTCAATTTAAGCAACCGCATGGCCCGCTGCTTGACAGTGGCTCAACTCATGAGTTTACTGTTTTTGTTGTTAATAATGTCATTGCAATTTTATCTATGCAATTGTGAAAAAAAAGGCAAAATAAATGAAAAACTGTGAACAACCGCATTTTTTGGTTGGTTTACATTTTAAATGATCATGAAAAATGTTTTTGTCTGCTAAAACTACTTGAAACCTTTTTAAACTGCTTAAAACTACCTGTTTGTTGTGCCATTTTCTATATGGCTCTTGTTAAAACATGCTATTTGCTTTATTTGTTAATAGAAAAAAAAAACAATCACTGGTTTCTTTCTATTTTATTCCAGAAGGGAGGGGGGATCTTCTGATTTAAAAAATCGTGATTAAAAATCGAGATCGTTCAATATGGGGAAAAAAATCGTGATCACTTTTTTTGCCATATCGCCCAGCCCTACGTTAAAGTAAATGATCGTCAGTCTTTTTGTGGTTCAAC
Source organism: Cololabis saira (assembly GCF_033807715.1). NCBI lineage: Eukaryota > Metazoa > Chordata > Actinopteri > Beloniformes > Belonidae > Cololabis > Cololabis saira. The sequence continues at coordinate 46,495,182 of NC_084598.1, read as the reverse complement.
GTTTATGCTTTTCACTCTGTGAGTGATCCTCGCTCGTATCCTTCCGTGTCCAGTCAACCGTGTGCTGGGAAAACTTGCAGATCATTGAATCACCAGACACGTTAAGCTTGATTTATGGTTCCGCGTTACACCAACGCAGAGCCTATGCCGTAGGGTACGCGGCGACGCGTACAGTACGGTGCGTGTCCCTGCGTACCCTACGGCGTAAATCTGCGTTGGTGTAACGCGGAACCATAAATCAGCCTTTACACACGGACACACTCAGACACACGCCCACCCGTGTTCAGTGCTTTGGATATTTCAGCTTAAATTTCAAAATGTTATATTAGTTCAATGAAGTTCATATTATTTATATTTATTATAGCTTGTTTGGTTTCTTCTGTTATCGGATACAGTTTGTCATGACATAAGTGAAAAATGCCTGATGCTTCATGGCAATATGTGTGTGTGGTGACAGAATAAATTAGACAGGCTAAAAGTGCAGGCTAAAAACTTTTAATAACACTAATCCACATCAATATCGGATCAAATCGAATCAAATGGTGATAATCGATTCTGAATCTTAAAGGAGCCGTCTGTAAGAAATGTCCAAAACTGGTACTGCAGTCACTTTCAAAATATTGTTGAGCGGCGTGTACCCTCCCCCTCCTCCCCCCGACCAGAGGTTGCCAGGTAGGCTGCAGAATGCAGCAGGAACGTAGGCTGCCATGGCTGCCATAATTAGAGCCGAGCTGGCAACCCGGATGCCGAAACAATACTGACTTGGTGATTGGGAGATAGGTGGAGGGTGGAGCTTCAGAAACAATACTGACTTGGTGATTGGGAGATAGGTGGAGGGTGGAGCTTCAGAAACAATACTGACTTGGTGATTGGGAGATAGGTGGAGGGTGGAGCTTCAGAAACAATACTGACTTGGTGATTGGGAGATAGGTGGAGGGTGGAGCTTCAGAAACAATACTGACTTGGTGATTGGGAGATAGGTGGAGGGTGGAGCTTCAACATAAACATCAGTTGAGGGCTGCAACTGTTTTTAAACTGGAATATCCTGGCTTGAGTGCTGTTGTCAGTGACATAAGTATTTGAAATGAACATGATTTTTAAATGTCTGTTGACATATCGGGGTCATTTTATGATTCGTTTTATTATTGCTCTTACATACAGCTCCTTTAAGATTCGGATCAATTCTTGACATTTTAATAGATACCCAGCCCTAGGAGGCAGTGAGGTACTGTGCAAAATTAAGATGCTTACTGACTTTTCAGTATTAGAAACAAAGCAGTGACTGTCCTGGTTTATATAAAACATGTTATTAATGTTCATGCACTTTAATTTGTCCAGCTGTACAGTGTTTACATTTACAAGCCTAGGAGACAATGAGGAAATATACAAATGCACTTTCTTGTATGAAGTTTTGGCATTGAATAAATGCATAACTACAGACGTTTTCCTTTTTATAGGTATTTTTTCTTTTTCAGTCCCATATATCGTGATATATCGCTCTTACCGATATATCGATATATCGAATATCGAAAATATCGTGATATTATCGATATCCTGGGCCACATATCTCCAAAGTATGGAATCGGGACTTACCCGTATCGTCCCACCCCTAATAATCAGGGTCGTCTTATATTCGGGCCAATACGGTATTATACTGTGGTATAATGAGCACATACCACGGCTTCTATTTGCCGCCGTGGACCAGCGTATTTACACGTGTCCATTAACATGTTCAGTCTGCTCCAGTAAAGTGGTTTCCTTCCCTTGCAGGACTTCCTGTGCCAGTACTGCGCCCAGCGCTTCGGCCGGAAGGACCACCTGACGCGGCACGTGAAGAAGAGCCACTCGCAGGAGCTGCTGAAGATCAAGACGGAGCCGCCGGACCTGCTGGGGCTGCTGGCGTCCGGGGGCCCGCTGGCGTCGGGGGCGTCGCCGCCGCCCTGCGGCGCCGCCGTCAAGGAGGAGCTCAGCCCGCTGATGTGCGGCGTCATGGCCGCCGGAAAAGACCCCATGATGGGCAAGTCCTTCCCCGGCGGGGGGCCCTTCCCCATGAGCATGTACAACCCCCACCACCACCTGCACCAGGCCATGGCCGGCCCCCCCGGGGTGGGGGGGCCCCTGATGGGCCCCGGGCCCCTGTACATGGAGGCTCCGCCCATGGCCTCCCTGCACCCGCACTCCCACCACCACCACCATCACCACCACCACCACCACCACCACCATTCCCCCCCGCTCACCCCCCACCACCAGCAGGGGCCCCCGGGGGCCCCGGGCCCCCCCGGCCCCCCCCAGCACCAGCAGCACCAGCCTGCACCCAAGTACCACCTGGGATCTACCTCATACCTGCTGGACAAGCCCCTCAAGGTGATGAATGAATGAATGAATACCTCATACCTGCTGGACAAGCCCCTCAAGGTGATGAATGAATGAATGAATACCTCATACCTGCTGGACAAGCCCCTCAAGGTGATGAATGAATGAATGAATGAATGAATGAATGAATGAATGAATGAATGAATGAATGAATGAATGAATGAATACCTCATACCTGCTGGACAAGCCCCTCAAGGTGATGAATGAATGAATGAATACCTCATACCTGCTGGACAAGCCCCTCAAGGTGATGAATGAATGAATGAATACCTCATACCTGCTTGACAAGCCCCTCAAGGTGATGAATGAATGAATGAATACATCATACCTGCTGGACAAGCCCCTCAAGGTGATGAATGAATGAATGAATGAATGAATGAATACCTCATACCTGCTGGACAAGCCCCTCAAGGTGATGAATGAATGAATGAATGAATGAATGAATGAATACCTCATACCTGCTGGACAAGCCTCTCAAGGTGATGAATGAATGAATACCTCATACCTGCTGGACAAGCCCCTCAAGGTGATGAATGAATGAATGAATGAATGAATGAATGAATACCTCATACCTGCTGGACAAGCCCCTCAAGGTGATGAATGAATGAATGAATACCTCATACCTGCTGGACAAGCCCCTCAAGGTGATGAATGAATGAATGCATGAATACCTCATACCTGCTGGACAAGCCCCTCAAGGTGATGAATGAATGAATGAATGAATGAATACTTCATACCTGCTGGACAAGCCCCTCAAGGTGATGAATGAATGAATGAATGAATACCTCATACCTGCTGGACAAGCCCCTCAAGGTGATGAATGAATGAATGAATACCTCATACCTGCTGGACAAGCCCCTCAAGGTGATGAATGAATGAATGAATACCTCATACCTGCTGGACAAGCCCCTCAAGGTGATGAATGAATGAATACCTCATACCTGCTGGACAAGCCCCTCAAGGTGATGAATGAATGAATGAATGAATACCTCATACCTGCTGGACAAGCCCCTCAAGGTGATGAATGAATGAATGAATGAATACCTCATACCTGCTGGACAAGCCCCTCAAGGTGATGAATGAATGAATGAATACCTCATACCTGCTGGACAAGCCCCTCAAGGTGATGAATGAATGAATGAATACCTCATACCTGCTGGACAAGCCCCTCAAGGTGATGAATGAATGAATGAATACCTCATACCTGCTGGACAAGCCCCTCAAGGTGATGAATGAATGAATACCTCATACCTGCTGGACAAGCCCCTCAAGGTGATGAATGAATGAATGAATTAATACCTCATACCTGCTGGACAAGCCCCTCAAGGTGATGAATGAATGAATGAATGAATACCTCATACCTGCTGGACAAGCCCCTCAAGGTGATGAATGAATGAATGAATACCTCATACCTGCTGGACAAGCCCCTCAAGGTGATGAATGAATGAATACCTCATACCTGCTGGACAAGCCCCTCAAGGTGATGAATGAATGAATGAATTAATACCTCATACCTGCTGGACAAGCCCCTCAAGGTGATGAATGAATGAATGAATTAATACCTCATACCTGCTGGACAAGCCCCTCAAGGTGATGAATGAATGAATGAATTAATACCTCATACCTGCTGGACAAGCCCCTCAAGGTGATGAATGAATGAATGAATTAATACCTCATACCTGCTGGACAAGCCCCTCAAGGTGCTAGCCCGTTAGCTACTCTTTATCTGAATGAATGGATGAACGGATGGATGGATGGATGAATGAATGGATGGATGAATGAATGAATGAATGGATGAATGAATGAATGAATACATCATACCTGCTGGACAAGCCCCTCAAGGTGCTAGCCCGTTATCTACTCTTTATCTGAATGAATGGATGGATGAGTGAATGAATGGATGGATGAATGAATGATGAATGAACGAATGGATGGATGAATGAATGGATGGATGAATGAATGAATGATGAATGGATGGATAGATGGATGGATGGATGGATGAATGAATGATGAATGGATGGATAGATGGATGGATGGATGATGAATGAATGAATGATGAATGAACAAATTAATGGATGAATGAATGGATGAAGTTTATCCAATCATGATAACACAAACAACACCAAAAAACATCGTGCACAGCATTTACATTCCAAAGTTATCGCAATATCACATATCGGCCAATCAGAAGAAGGGGCGGGGCTAATTTGCACCAATGAAGGTCAAGGACTCAATACTGAGTCCAATGACACCACCCACGACTCTCTATGTCAAACCATTCAAAAGATATTGGACTATAACATATCAACCAATCAGAAGAAGGGGCGGGTCTTGTATATATAATATACAAATGTATATATTTATATATATAATAATAATAATAATATACATATATATATATATACCATGACCCTGTTCCCAGCAGGACTGGGGATCATGTAAGGTCAAAAGGTCAGGGTTCAGATTTCTCCATTTTCCAGGTTATACTATATGAAGTCTGTACTGACTGAGTCATGTGACCAGTCTGGCTCAGTCTAATCAGTCAACAGCTGAGCTCTGGTTGCCCCGGCAACAGGAACCTCCACTCTAGGAACATTCCGGTTTGGCTGTGAGAAAAACCAAGATTTCTGCCTTGTGACAAGTTCTCAAATAACTCTGATTTGTGAGAAAACCGTAGCTCCTAGCAGAAAAACAAAGACATCGTGAGAGACACAGAACCCGGCAGATTCTGACAATCTTAATTTTATTCAGATATTCCTCGAAATGTCTGAGTAACGGCAGTGCGAAAACAAAGTGAGATTTTTTTGAAGAAAACTTTTGATTACATTACAGTCAATGGGGACCGAGGCAGGAATTGGCGTGGCTGTTAGCCCCCCCGTTTAAATTTTGTGCATACCCCGCCTGTGAAAGTCACATTTTATGAATCCCAGCACCTATGTCTACATTCTGACCAAAAATTATTGGTCTCCTTTTCACAGTTTGGCCGAGAGCTCGAGTTTAAAATAAAAATTCAGATAATTTTTAACTGTTTCTCCCACTCTACCAACTGACATTCCGCACTCTAGATTTGACGAAAAAGTGATTTCCAGTCCTCGCTTGAAAAGTGTACATCTTAGGAAAACATTTTTCTGGAAAACAATTGGACTGTTTTCTTGACATTTCGACTAGTTTTTCAAAATTGTACTTCAACATCAATCTCGACATTACAACTTTTTCCTGTCGTAAACGTTGCTGTTGTCGTAAACGTTGCTGTTGTCTCCAACGTTCCCCTGAGCTGACGTTTCCTCTCTCGCCTCCAGGTGGAGATGGAGAGCTTCCTGCTGGACCTGCAGAGCGGGCTGCCGGGCCTGCCGGGCCCCGCGGAGCCCCCCCACGCTGCTGGCTCCTCGCCCCCCAAGGAGGGGCCCCCCGGGGCCCCCCCGGAGGAGGAGCTGTGCGGGGACCCGCTGCTGTCCAAGAGCCCGGCGGTGCTGGCCGAGTCCCTGTGTGCTGCTAATCTGGACTTCTCCCACCTGCTGGGCTTCCTGCCGCTGAACCTGCCGGCCTACAGCGCCCCCCTGAGCGCGGGAGGGGTGGTGATGGGCTACAGCTCCTCCTCCTCCTCCTCCTCCTCCTCCTCGTCTCTGCACGCCGCCGAGCCCCACCACGCCGCCAACGCCGCCGCCGCGGCGCCTCTTACCTCTTTGCAACCGCAACCTCAGGAGCCGCAGGGCTCCGGCGGGGGCCTCGGGGGCCTCGGGCCCCTGCACCCCCTCCCCCCGGTGTTCAGCTCCGGCCTCAGCACCACCACGCTGCCTCGCTTCCACCAGGCCTTCCAGTGACAGAGAGACGCCACACGGCCTCCGGACCGGGCCCCGGGGCCCAGGGCCCCAACACGGCCCCGTGCCGGCCCTGGGGGCTCGGGCCGCTAGCTGTTAGCTCGCGCTGGGCCCCCGGGCCCCAACACGGACGCTAGGCCAGGCCCCCGGGCCTCCTCCCGCTAGCTGCTAGCTCGGCCCGGGGCCCCGGCCCCCAACACGGCCCCCATGCCGGTCCCCGGGGGCTCAGACCGCTAGCTGTTAGCTCGGGCCGGGGCTCCTCCCACTAGCTGCTAGCTGTTAGCTCGGGCCGGGGCTCCTCCCGCTAGCTGTTAGCTCGGGCCGGGCACCCGGGCCCCAACACAGCCCTTTGGCCGGGCCCCGGGCCTCCTCCCGCTAGCCGTTAGCTGTTAGCCGGGGCTCCCCCCGCTAGCCGTTAGCTGTTAGCCGGGCCCCCGGGCCTCCCCCAGCTAGCCGTTAGCCGTTAGCTGTTAGCCGGGCCTCCCCCAGCTAGCCGTTAGCTGTTAGCCAGGGCTCCCCCTGCTAGCCGTTAGCTGTTAGCCGGGCCTCCCCCTGCTAGCCGTTAGCCGGGCCTCCCCTAGCTAGCTGTTAGCCGGGGCTCCGGACCGGGAAACTGGACAAGTTGAAGAATTAGAGAAAAAGAAACACAAACGAACACTTAAAAGCCTTAAATGAAAGTCGCACAAAAGCTTTTGATTGAGCCTCACAAGGACGGTAGGAAAACCTTTGAGCTAAAAGGAAAAGGTGAGAAAAAAGAAGTTGAAGCAGCTTTTATTTGGGCTTTTTCTCTTTTTCTATAGATATAATCTCGTATTAACCCTTTATTTTTGAAATATTTCCCTTTATTCCCCCTTTTCTCTCCCTTCCATCGCCTATTTAGTAGTTTAGACGGCAGATCGGTAGGCCACACGGCGCGGTACTGCATACTTTCTAAAGTAATAATATAAAGAATATCAAAGATAATTTAGTGGAGATTATTTGTCTTGTTGTGACCCAGGAAAACATATAGTTTGAAGTGGATATTTTTCTTTTATTTTACTTTCCAAATGTGTCATTTTGAGTTCTGAACCACAAACACCCTCAAGCCGCCGCCGCTCTCAGACTGCACGATTAGCCGCCGGTCGCGCCGCTAACATCGTAACCTGGAGCTAATCGCAGGTTTGGAGAAACGGTCCGAAGGAAGGAAAAGTAAAAGCTAACATTGGCTGCGTTTACATGGGATGTTTAATTCCTCTTAAATTCAGAATTAAAATGAAATCCGATTTAAAATGAGTAAAAATGACCATGTAAACACCTAATTCACAATGAAAATGGCCATTCCGAATTAGACTGGTTTATTCTGATTTTAAATCCCAATAGAATAATTCCAGATCATGTTTACACTCATTCCTCTTTAAATGAATCCCGGTCTTTCTTTCTGCTCGTTCCCTCCCCGTCTGTCTCCATGATCTTATATTCCACTGGGCTGGTTTTCCTAACAAAGTTTCCAGATGCAGCAGCAGTAAACGCTGGTCAAGAGCAGCCATTTATTTAATAAATAGTTTGGAGGACCTGGAAATTAAATGAAAATCATTAGTGATGCACCGAAATGAAAATTTGTGGCCGAAACCGAAACCGAAAATAATAATAAACACTTGGCCGAATACCGAACAATACGGAACATGGTTCTTCAGCAGTTTTTCATTTATTTTGCCAATTTTTTCACCATTGCATAAAATAAATTTGATTTAGGCTTTTAAAAGAAAAAAATCTTTTACAAAATTACAAGGTAGAAAATATTTATTCAACATAAAAAAATTAAATTTTTTTAATTTCCAGCATTATGTTGTTTTGGTTCCACCTCCTGGTGAATGTTGGTAAAATTCTTATGTGTTTACTTTTTGGTTGGCCAACGATTTATGTTTGTGGTGCAACCGTTACGGAGCGGCCAGTCTATTTATTTTACAACGCCGTTATTAATTGTTCGGTTTTTTTCCCACTTATTCCACCGAACACCCAAAGTGTTTTTTTGCCATTTTCGGCCGAACAATTTCGGTTACCGAACAATCGGTGCATCACTAAAAATCAAAACAAATCCAAAAAGGATGCTAATAATGTGCTCCTCCATGTTGTTGCTAATCGAGTATTTTAGTGTTTCTCCCGGTACTTTAACTTCCGGTCCCCCCCCTATCCAATCAGAACCTTCCCAACCCCCAGACCTGGAGAGGAATTGGAGAAAGACCATCAAACGTGTTTCCATGGAAACCTCAATTCAGAATTACTATTTCCATGGAAACTCCAAGGAAAATAGTTTAATTTGGAATTATTTAATTCGGAATAATTAATTCTGAATTTAAAAAACATCATGTAACCGTGGCCATTTCAACTTTATTCACGAAAATTGACTTTTTTCTCGACATTTCGACTAGCACCGGTGGGCGGGGCCAACAACTAGCGAAGTTCCGGATAGGAGGTGAAACATCTCCTAACGAGTCTCAAGCGGTCGGCCCGGTTAGTCGGTCCAACCCGTCAACCTCAGATCCAGCACCAGATTTACAGATTTAGATTTAAAGTCATAACTTTAAACCTGGCGTTCAGTAGTTGGTAGTATTTCTGTTACGTCTTTTCAGATGAAACTATTAACTGCTACGCTCATTTAGCGCTTTCATCCAAAGCGACTTAGATCTGAGAGAAAAAACTATAAATAATCTTATAGATTTAAAAGTAAATGAATTTAATCTCATCCGTGATCAGTGTTGACCCTGGATGTCGTCTTCCGTTACCATGACGACGGTAGAATGAAGCTTCTGTAAACCCTCACCTCCGATTTTTACCTCATTACCAAACAGGTTTATTTTTACATTTTCTACATTTCCCTCCTCGGCGTATTGAATTTGAATGTTTGAATATTTGAGTGCTTGAGATTCGTTCCAAACATCCTGGGACGCGGTTTTCACTCTCGCCGCCGCCGCTAAACGACGGCGAGAGTCCGCCCTAGCAACCGTAACCAGGGACGTCCCTCGGGCCGGTCCGGTTAATCCAGCAAAAATCGTGGAGTCTGAAAGCGGCAAAAGAGTCAACTTTAGCCACAAGAGAGACCCTGCCTTCACAAAAGTGCTCTTTAAACAGATTTTAAAAATAAATACTGAAACTGAACTTCTCCTAGAGATTCAGTTTGGATTATTTTACTAAAAAAAAGAAAGAAAAAAAATGTAGAAAAACAGACTCGCCTACTTGCTGCCAGGCCTCGTTCTGCCGCGGTAGCAGCGCCGCCTCCGGCCACCGGGGGGCCCCGGACGTCCCGGACGTCCCGGACGCCCCGGACGCCCCGGACGTCCCGGACGGGCCCCGGACGTCCCGGACGGGCCCCCCCAGCAGCGCTGGACGCCCCCCTGTGTTCCGGGCCGGCGTTACTACACCGGGTGGCTTTAACGCAGAAGAGAGAAACGTTAGCGTTAGCTTCCTGCTGGTTTCCTGTTCTGCTCCTCACAAGCACTTTCCCTCACCAGAAGGCACTTCCTCCTCCTCCTCGTAGACGTTTCCTCCTCCTCCTCCGTCAGAACCACACATCTCTCCTCACAAACGTGCTACGAACACGATCTTTAGGCAGTCTTTGAAAAAGATGCATCGCCGCCGCCACGGCGGTGAACCCTGAGATATGTGAAGTAAAGGAATTACAGACGAGTCAAAATGTTTTAAAGAATGTTATTGCAGTGTACGAAATATCTCAACGATGAATATCTAATTGCTTATCTCAATAAGGTGTATTTAGGTAGACGTATTAAGATGCTGATGTTTTCATGTCTGGCAGGTTTACATTTGTGTATCTTGCTTGTTTTTTTGTTTTTTTTGAGCAACAAAAGGATGAAGTTTTAGCGTTTCCCCCGAAGCTTCCGGTCGCAGCGATTTTCACCTTTCCTACTTATTTTAGTGGAACCAGAACCAGAACCAGGACCGTGGGAATATAAATATATAAAACAAGCTCGTGGGCTCGTCAGAACCGCGGCCCGGAGAACCGAACCGGAGTTTCAGTTCAGCCGTTTAGATTCAGGCCGTCGCTGGAACCACCGACGCGCTGATTCTCACGTTTGACCCGATAAAACCTGACACAGGAAACGCCTGAATCCTGTCCAGAACTTCCACAGATTCTACTGGCCACAGCCGCTACGTTTGTAGCCACAGCCGCTACGTTTGTAGCCACGGCTGCTACGTTTGTAGCCACGGCTGCTACGTTTGTAGCCACGGCTGCTACGTTTGTAGCCACGGCTGCTACGTTTGTAGCCACGGCTGCTACGTTTGTGGCCACAGCTGCTACGTTTGTAGCCACAGCTGCTACGTTTGTAGCCACAGCTGCTACGTTTGTAGCCACGGCTGCTACGTTTGTAGCCACGGCTGCTACGTTTGTAGCCACGGCTGCTACGTTTGTAGCCACGGCTGCTACGTCTGTAGCCACGGCTGCTACGTCTGTAGCCACGGCTGCTACGTTTGTAGCCACAGCTGCTACGTTTGTAGCCACAGCTGCTACGTTTGTAGCCACAACTGCTACGTCTGTAGCCACGGCTGCTACATCTGTAGCCACAGCTGCTACGTTTGTAGCCACAACTGCTACGTTAGTAGCCACAGCTGCTACGTTTGTAGCCACGGCTGCTACGGTGTCTCAGAAACCGGGCTAGCTTCGGATCCGGGTCTGTTTTAAACCCGAGCTCGTGCGACTCTCGGCCTGTCGTGCCGGAGAGCCGGTGACTCCGCCTTCAATTGCCAAAAATGAATAAATAAAAAACAGAAAAGGAAAAAAAAACATAAAAAGTCCCTAGCTGAAAGCTGAACCGCGCTGCTGCTTGATTGGCGGTCGCTAACGGCTGTAGACCACTAGAACATGTCGGACTGAAGGTGCAGAACCAGAACCGGGACCGCGCCCCCCCCTGCTGCTTCGGTGAGCGAAAGGACGAAGGTCCGAAGACGCGGCGACGTTCGGACAGCGCAGTTAGCTGTTAGCTCGCCCGCACGAACGCGGCCTTTGACATTCAAAGCGCCGCGCGGCGGCCGACTGCGGCGCCGAGGGAGTCGCTTATATCATTATTTGTTTTACTTGTTGTCATATGATATATTATTTTCTGTTTGTATAAAACAGGACCTCGAATAAACAACACAACACATCACCTCATTTTATTTTGTTCTTACCAAAACCTCGGGAGAAGAAACGACGTTTCTGCACAAAAGCGTTCCGACGTTACGATGCCAGTTTTAACGCCGTCGTCGCGTTAAAGAAGAAACGACAGAGCACTGATGGAGAAGAAGTTTCTGCGCGGTCCGACTGTCGAACTTTGTCGCTAAAATTATTTCATCCTCTGATTTCAAATTGAATCTTATTTAGAGGCTTTTTCCTCGTGAATTATCATGATTTTTATTAAAATAATCAAACGTTAGATTGATCCTCAGACCTTAGCTGTTGGCACCTTCCACGAATCTTCAGATTCAGATTTGATCTCGAGCTTCGAGAATATTTTCAAAAAAGGAAAAAAAAAACGCCAAATTTGTAGCAAAATCAAATCCAGCATTTATATTTTTATAATATTAATTTAGTCCCCAAAGCTTTTGGCTGCATTACGTTTGTCCTCCCTGGGTTTCTGTGAGCTAATCTGAATTCTAGCACTTTCAACCTTTAAAAAAGTATTTTTTTCTTTGAAATTTTCAGCTTATATGTTCATATGTTTTAATTTTTGTATTGATCCTGTACGTGCCATTAGTTTGATGTGTAGACTTTATCAACCTTTGTGTATTTCCTTCTCCAGAAGAATAACAGTATTTTTTATATATTTTCTTTCACTAATATCCTCTTACGTAAGAAACTCCCCCTATGTTCTTCTTCTTCATGGATTTCTCCAATCGAGCTCCTTCGCCGGCGCCGCCGACGCTAGCAGCCGCCGAGCTTCAGAGGCGCTAACAAAGCCCGCTAACGGCCCGCCGCTAACGGCCCGGCGGGTCCTGCACGTGCCCCACTTTGAGACCCGGTCGCTGCGGAAACTGGCCTAGCCTATAACAAAGCGCTAGCAGCCGGAACGGAATAACCGGAACGGGCCGGTCTGTCCTCCGCGGGGAGGGAGGAGCTTCGTGATGGCTAGCGCGACCAACGAGGCCGTAGCGTTAGCGAGTCGTGTGGAAGTCCATTAACGGTGAATCAATCAGTGACTTTAAGAGAAGCTAAATCCGAACATCTGCAGACAAAAACAACACAATCAAAGTAGCTTTTACGACTCTTACCTCATGGGCGACTGCGAGCAGCGTTGACTAAAGGGAACAGAAGAATATATTATTATTGTTGGGGGGGGCGGCTGCCGTAGTCTGGAAACCTCTCTCCAGTGAACTTTTTACACGTTGGTGTCCTCTGACATCACAGACCTCTTTACCTCCGTCTACTTTCATACGTAGCTGCATTTGTTCCGCCTCTCAAGTGTGTATTTGCAAACCTGTAACCCCCCCACCCAGGGGGGGGGTGGAGGCGCTAGCTCCGCGCTAGCGCCGCGCTAGCTCCGCCCCCTTAAACCTGCCAATCACAGTTGGTTCAGCGTCTCGTGTCGACTATCGTCTTCAATCATCTTTACATCAACATGAGCCTGAAGATCAAGTTATTTCTTTAATTATGGCCGTGCCCTGTAGCGGCATGAACATATTGCAATCGTCCAGAATGGCCCAAAGGCCCAATGTTGCTAGCATTTTGCTAACAAGCTAAAGTCGCAAAAGTCCCACGTCACACCAGCGGGTGTACAGCATGACCCCGCAATGATGTGGAAGAAAAAAATCCCCCAAAAATAAAACACGCCCGAAAAAATGAGGAAAAACATGAAAATGAAGGCGATATATTAGTATACAGAAAAGGTTTCCCTTTTCTTCTTCTTGTTATTCCGCACGCTTTTTTCGTCCGTTAATACGGCCCGAACCGCAACGTGCACCCACGCATGTCATACATCGTTGGATGCGTCTCCATCGTGCCTCGATGGGCATTACTTTTCTCAGTCAAAAGTGTTACCGTGGCAACGCTAGATGCCAAAAAGCAAAAAAAAAAGGCGAAGATTCGGACGCTTATTGCTCGGCTGAACTTTATCGTAGAGACATCATTCAAATTTAGAAAGACTCGGCCCGATTGGCACTAACGGACCGTACAACCTCATCATGCTAATTATTACAGTTTTTGCGATATTTAACTTTCCGTTTAAAAAACATTTCCATTTTATTTTGGACGCTTGTTGCTAGGCAACAGTTTATCGTACAGACATCATTACAACATTGACAAACCCGGGACGCGTTGTACTACAACATATTTCAGTCTCATCTTGCTAGCTATTACACTTTTTGAGATATTCAACTATTCTAATATTCAAGCTAACGGAAATTTGAACGCTTGTTGCTCGGCAACACGATATCGCAGAGACATCGATCCAACGTTAAAAGACTCGGGACGATGTGGACGACGACATACTGAGGTTTCATTACGCTGTCGTTTACAACTTTTGAGATATTGAAGCCAAATTGTCCCATTCTATCTTATGGGGATTGTTACCATGGAAACAAAACATGCATTTTTATGGGGGAGAATATGAATAACTAAATTATCCGTAAATGTGGCCCGAACCGTAACGTGCAACCAGGCCTTGGTTTGGTGTATTGGCCATTATTAATAACCCCAAAGATGGCCAGAACCAGAACTCCGACAAACCGATACCACCTTAAAACAACCAGTACCACCTTAAACACAACCAGTACCACCTTAAACCACTACAGCCCAAACCAAAGCAGCGCGACGACAAATGGGCCGTGGAGCCCAGTTCAAAATTTCTGGAAATTTTCTAGTTATTGTTATTACTTGTGTTTAATTATTACACTTCTCTTCGCGCCGCCGCTAACGAATAGTTTGCTCTTTGGGAACATTCCTGCTCTGATGCTGAACCAGTCCCGGCAGGTTTGGGGGGGAAGGTTTGCATTTACCGAGGTTTTTACCAAGGTTTTTACCAAGGTTTTTACCGAGGTTTTTACCGAGGTTTCCCTTAATGGACTTCCAGACGAGAGACGTTAATTAACCTTGTTAACCGACCTCGTTAGGGAGTTCAGCCGCAACGACGGGTCGGGGTTTGTACGGGGAGACGGATCTGGGAACCAGGAGGGTGGGAACCAGGCGGGGGAACCAGGGGGGGGGTGGGAACCAGGAACCAGGGGGTCGGGAACCAGGGGGGTGGGAACCAGGAACCAGGTGGGAACGAGGTGGGTGGGAACCAGGAACCAGGTGGGAACCAGGAACCAGGTGGGAACCAGGAACTAGCGCCTCTGAATCTCTGACCGCTGGTTTGCGCGTCGCGGCATCGCGGCGTGGGCGCCGCAGCGCCGCGTCGGCGTGGGCGCCGGCCGGAGCTCCGTTACCTCGACTGCACCTGCTAGGGATGCACTTATCCTCACCTCCTCCTCTGCTAGGAGGTGCAGCACATTTATCTGTAAGGGAATTATTTCATCACTTTAAACCTGAGAGAAACATGATTAGATTTGAATAACTCTCCCCTTCGCCCTCTTTTTGTTTTGCTAATAAGAACCTGGCGCCGTCTGCTGCAGGCGGCCCCACGTGTAGTTTTATATATTTCTAGCTAAAAACGTAAGTGTTGCATTCCAACCTCTTTGTGTATCTTGTTCTGACATCTTTGTATCAGACTACGGAGTAAAAAAGGAGAACCAGAACGGACGATTCTCACCTCATGTTACACACACTTCAACCACAGGAATCTTTGGGAGACGCGGAGCTTTTTTGTTACAGATCTCATCAACGCGGAGTTGCTGCAACGTTGAAGTGACAGATTTGTTTATTGGTTGATCCAAAGAGACGATGAACAACAGCAGAACTATTGACTTATTGTACAGTTCAGTGTATCTTTGACTTGTCAAGTGTTATGTTGAAATGATTAAAAGACAAACCGGTGGTTTCATACCCTCTTGGCCGTCCTGGTTTTATTCTCTTCTTTGTCTACGTCTGGGGGGGTTCGGGTTAGCGTAGCCACCGTTCAGAAATAGGAATAAGAGACGCCCCGATTTCAGCAGCGCAGGAGCCAAAAAAAGGGACGTCCCCAAAACTTCTAAAATGCATAGAAATGTTTTGATTTTATATCAAAAAACTAAATGGTTTGATTTAAAGTTTAAAGTGCTTTAATAGCATTGAACTTGCATGACTGTACAGACAGAAAACCATACTAGCAACTGAACTAGCCTGCTATGCTACGTACGTCCACATCAGCCCAGATGTAGAATACAGATACAGGTGAAGAATATGGTGTAAAAGTTAATTTATTTCAATAATACAACTAGAATATGGTGTAAAAGTTAATTTATTTCAATAATTCAACTAGAATATGGTGTAAAAGTTAATTTATTTCAATAATTCAACTAGAATATGGTGTAAAAGTTAATTTATTTCAATAATTCAACTAGAATATGGTGTAAAAGTTAATTTATTTCAATAGTTCAACTAGAATATGGTGTAAAAGTTATTTTATTTCAATAATACAACTAGAATATGGTGTAAAAGTTAATTTATTTCAATAATTCAACTAGAATATGGTGTAAAAGTTAATTTATTTCAATAATTAAATTTAAAAGGTGAAACTAATATATTACATAGTCTCATTTGGGGTTTTAATAAACTGAGCCATAATCACCAAAATTATGACAAATTAATGTGTCCACTAGAGGGCAAATAAATGCATTTAAATGCAGTAATTTATTCAATTCAATTTTATTTATATAGCGTCTAATACAACAGATGTCTCTAGATGCTTTCCAGAGATCCAGAACATAAACATAAACCCCCGAGCAATTATTACATAAACAATGGCAGGTAAAAACTCCCCTAGTGGGAGAAAAACCTTCAGCCAAACAGTGGCAAGAAAAACTCCCCTTTAGGAGGAAGAAACCTGGACCCGGACCTGGATCATAAGGGGGGACCCTCCTGCCAAGGGCCAGACTGGGGGAGTCGGGGACGTCAGCAGCACAGCAGGCAGGTGGAAGCAGCAGCAGGATGGGGGGGGGGGACCGGGACCGGGAACGCAGGCCAGAACGCAGCTCCCGAGGCTCCGGCCTGCAAACATGCACAAAAGAGAAAAAAGGGGGGCCGGCACAAGAAACTACAGGAACGATGGACAAAAATGATAGCTATGAGATATTTAATAAATAAAAATGGAAATGGAGAAGAGAGGAAGGGAAAATTTAATTATATGTCCACTGGAGGGCAAATAAGTAATTTTAATGCAGTAATTTATATGTCCGGTCAACAACCCCCGGGCCCCGGCCCGGTACCGGGCCGGGGCCCGGTACCGGGCCGTGGGTCATCTGGTACCGGGCTGCACAGAATGAAAAAATAACTTCTGTAGCCCCGACTGATGATGGATGACTCTCAAACTGATGGTTCACGATGTTTTTATTCCTTGGATGTAAATACACTACAAACACACCGTAAGAGCTATAAAGGAATACAATAAAATAGAGTTAGTCTTTCTACATTCATATAAGTTTCATTTATTTTTCATTTATACAGACCGACGCAGCTGCTGCTGCTCGGTAGGTAATAAAGCTACCGCTAACATAATACATGAGCGACCAAACTCAAGCTGGACATAAATACGGCATAAAATTTGCACAAATCCTCATCAGCAGGTGCTTTTTGTGTCAGTTTTGCTCCACTTTAGCATTCCTGACACTAGTTTAGTCTTTCAGACACACTTTCTACTGCCGTTAAACTTTTACCGTTAAAGTCCGAAGCGCCGGATGTTTAAGAGGTCTCGGTGAGACGCCTTCAAAATAAAAGCAGTAAATATCACTCTTAATATATAACAAATAAAATAAAAGCCTGGCTTTAAATAACGTTAATGAGAAAAAAAACATTTATAGAAATATTCATATTAAAGGTAATTTACAATTTCCATTATTTCATTTTGTTTTTTCGAAAATTATGTTTTATTATTCATTATTATTATTACTATAGCGAAAATACCACCGTTTTTAGTGCCGATCTTGTCATTTTATTTAGTTTTTAGTTTTTATCAGCTACGCTTTAGATAGACATTAAACCGGTCCTGGTGCAGAAAAGGTTGGGGACCACTGCACTAGAGTGCAAATAAGTAATGTTAATGCAGTAATTCATGTGTCCACTAGAGGTAAATAAATGCATTTAAATGCAGTAATTATTATGTCCACTAGAAGGAAAATAAGTAATTTTAATGCAGTAACTTATATGTCCACTAGAGGGCACTAGGGCGCATGTCTTGGACACTCGGGTGAAGAGAGGGGCTGAGCTGTCAACTGATCACCACCTGGTGGTGAGTTGGATGCGCTGGCGGAGGAGGAGGTTGGACAGACCGGGCAGACCCAAACGGATTGTGAGGGTCTGTTGGGAACGTCTGGCCGAGCCCTCTGTCAGGGACGTCTTCAACTCCCACCTCCGAGAGAGCTTCTCTCGGATCCCGGGGGAGGCGGGGGACATCGAGTCCGAGTGGACCATGTTCTCTGCCTCCATTGTCGACGCGGCGGCTCGAAGTTGCGGTCGCAAGGTCTCCGGTGGCTGTCGTGGCGGTGTCACGAACCGGGCTGCACAGCCATGACAAAGAGGGAGACGCAACACAAGGAAAGTCAATTAAACATGGTTTTTATTAAATAATACCAAATAATAAAGCTAAAAGAAGAACATTAATTAAGTATGGCGTGTGTAGTCGGTAGATCAGTGGTGTAAGTGAGTGCATGCGGGAAACAATGTGGGTGTATGTGTGTAAGGTGTAAAACTAAAGCAAGACCAAACCACAAACAAAATGCTGCCTCAGGGATGAGAGAGAGGGGAGAAGTGAGCAGCCAGAGCTTTTTAAAGGCTCATTGAGCAACAGGTGCTGCCACTTCTCTGATGACCCTCAGCTCCTCCCACTGCTACCTGCAAGGGAGAAGACCAGCCACACGGCAGGAAGGTAAAGAGGGTCGTCACAGCGGCAATCCTAGAACCCGGTGGTGGACACTGAAGAAGGAGTCTGTAGCAACCACAAGCTACTTGGGGTCGCCCGACAGGAGAGAGGACGCGGGGTTTGGAGGAGGAAATGTTTTATTTTGAATCACACCCCCATGAACCAGCACCTTCGGCAGCTCTCCCCCAACCCTCTGAGCAGCCGCTGTTTAACTAGCCAGGCAGGATGGAGAGATTATTGGGCACAGGTGTGCCCGATCAGCTGAACCAGGCCCACCTGTGTGCTGCTCCCCGCAGCCCACGCCCAATCCTCCACCCTGCCACAACCCCATCGCCCGACTCAGGCCGGGGACCATCCGGCCTAGCCAACCCCCCCCCCCCCCCCCCCCCCCCCTCAGAGCGGGAGAGGAAGGCCCCGTTTACGTGGATTGGGTGAAAAGTAAGCGGGAGACAGCAGTTTGTGAAATTGGGTGACTGTGTTTCTCCATGCTTGGACATTGCATGTGGGGTACCCCAGGGGTCAGTTTTGGGCCCTAAATTTTTTATTTTGTACATCAATGATATATGTCAGGTCTCTAAGTTATTGCATTTTGTGTTATTTGCAGACGACACTAATATTTTTT
Source organism: Cololabis saira (assembly GCF_033807715.1). Lineage (NCBI taxonomy): Eukaryota > Metazoa > Chordata > Actinopteri > Beloniformes > Belonidae > Cololabis > Cololabis saira. Next base: position 46,476,412 of record NC_084598.1, on the reverse strand, counting down.
GTTCCGGGGATAATTTACAAAAGCTACAAGAGGATATTACCATAGAAATGAACAAACTGAAAGAATGGTTCGACAGAAACAGATTATCATTAAATTTGAGTAAGACTAAAATAATGTTGTTTGGCAATTATACATTAAATATTAAGGTAATAATAAAAATAATAATGAAATAAAATTTTTGGGAGTAATCATAGATGATAAAATCAACTGGAAATCACACATCAAACATGTACAAAGTAAAGTCTCAAGAACCATATCCATTATAAATAAAGTTAAAAAGGTCTTGGATCAGAAATCACTCCACACTCTTTATTGTTCCCTGGTCTCACCATATTTTCAATACTGTGCAGAAATCTGGGGCAACAATTACAAAACATCTCTACAGCCATTAACCATAATGCAAAAAAGAGCAATAAGAATAATCCACAATGCTGACTACAAGGAACACACAAACCCATTATTCCTGAAGTCCAAAATACTCACATTTATGGATATTGTGGGCTATCAAACAGCGCAAATAATGTTCAAAGCAAAAAATGATCTGTTACCAACAAATATACAGAAATTATTTAGTATTCATGAGGGAAGATATGGTTTAAGGGGCAAAAGTAATTTTAATGTCACATTAATACGCACAAACAGGAAAGGTTTTTGTGTTTCAGTCAGCGGGGTGAGGCTATGGAACAAGTTTTCAATGGAATTAAAGCAATGTCCAAATATGAAACCGTTTAAAATAAAATACAAAGATATTATTTTTCAGAGGTAATAAAATACAAAGATATTATTTTTCAGAGGTACAGGGATGAGCAAAATGCTTGGGTGCAATGATACAGTGTTTATTTTGTATTTATCTATTTTTATCCTTATTTTCTTACACTAGTCAGTAGCTTATGTTGCTACAATGTTTTTATTGTCTTGTTTTGATTGTTTTAGTTTTTTTCATTTTTATTTATTTTTATTTATATATTTTTTTTTTTATTATGTTTGCATAATGTTATGTTCGCATGTGTTAGCTAGTCATATTTAAGGAGAGGGGGTGAGAGTTTATAAGTTTTACTTCTTCTCACTCCCTTTCGAATATGTACTTTGTTATGTCTCATGTTAAGACGATTGTCTTATTTTCTTTCTTTTTTTTATGATTCATATTCGAAATAAACTCTACTACTACTACTACTACACGGAGCAAAAACGGAGGTGTTTTCATGCGTTTTGGCCGTTCGTTTACACGAAAACGAAGCTCAAAGCCCCAAAAAACGATCATTTCTGAAAACTCCGGCCAAAGTGGAGATTTTCAAAAACTCTGTTTTCACGTTTGCGTCTAAACAGAGGAAAACGGACATTTATTCTTCAGAACGTCACATTATGCACCAGAAACGTCACCAGCGTCATGTGTTACACCTGTGGTTACAATTAGTTTGTAACGTCAATATTTTCTAGTATTTTACCTGTTTTATATTCTAAAGTCACATTTAAAAGTAACTCCACTTCTCTGTCACTCCAAACCAAAGACTCTCATTCCGTCTTGGAAGTAAAGCCTGAATTATGGTCCCGCGTTAAATCAACGCAGAGCCTACGGCGTAGGGTACGCGGCGATGCGCGCCGTACGGTGTCATTTGTTGATGTTTTTTCCAGGATTCTGATTGGCTGGCATGACGTTAACAGCGTTTTCATGCGGGTCCGTGTAAACGAGGATATTTTTGAAAACGTAGAGGGGAAAATATCCGTTTTTGTAAATACCCGGCTACGTGTAAACGTGGCCGAAGTCAGAGACCGCTATCCCAGCCCCACCGGGTCACCGGGTCTCCCATACCCCTTTTACACCAAGCTGGTTCCAAGGCTGGTGCTAGAGCCGGTTCGCGGTTGGTTCTAAGTAAGAACCGGTTGCTTTTACACAGCTGGTGCTGGCCAGCAGCTGGCCAGAGAGCCATGTCATCACGTCACCACTCCCCCTCGTTTTCATCCCCACCCTGATCAGGAAGCTGAGAGCCAAAAGCTGTTTTAATTTCATCTGTAGCGCTGTTAATATGGCACTTTATTACGTTTTAACATCTTTTCAGGCGTAAAAGTAACCTTTAAGATCCCCAACCTGGGCTCAGTTTATCCAAATAACGCCTGTTAAGAAATTTGACTGGAGAGCCGGCAGCCCCGGGGCACAGCAGCAGCTGTTACCATGGTAACAGCAGCTCCTCAGCCGGCTCAACCTGCGCTGTCGTCCCGGGGGAGAAACCTGCAGCTCTGTTGAGAATTACGCTGAAAAAAATCATTTAGGAAGATAAATGTTGGTTTAATAGATGAAATCTATCAGTTGTAGCTACGCCTGTAAAGAAATTATGGCGCGCGTTGCAGCGTACATCGACGCAGAGCCTACGGCGTAGGTTACGTAACCTACGCCGTAGGATCTGCGTTGGTGTAACGCGGAACCATAAATCCCTTTATTCTGACGTGATGTTCGGCAAACGGGAAAACTAGTGATTATGTACATTCACTGATTGAATATTATGAAAGTAAAATATGTATTTCTCGCTAGAAATGTAATCAAAATGCATTTTTATGCAGAAACTAACTCAAAATATTCATTTTATTCACTAAAAAAGTATTGGGAGTATTGGGACGCACCCCAAGTGTTGCTGCTGGCTTCTCAAGCCTTTCTTAGACAGCAAAAGTTTGCGATCCAGCAAGTTGACCATTGCTGCTTCTGCTTTACATCCATTTTAACGTTAGATTTTAACAGTCTGTTAATTTAACGGCCGTCTTCAACGCTCCGTTGTTTAAAAATGGCGCTCTTCCGTCTTTACTCTGCTTTGGTTGTCCAGTAACACCGCCCCCAGCCCTTGACGTAAGCACGTAGCCCCCGACGTAACGTGGTTCTTAAGTTGGACCAGCAAAGACTTGGTGCTGGTGTAGCACCAGTTTTGAGAGCCAGGAGCCGGTGCTTAGGCTGTGGAAAACCAAAGAACTGGTGCTAAGTCTGGCTCTAGCCCAGAACCAGCCCTGGAACCAGCTTGGTGGAAAAGGGTCTCCCAGACTCCTGGTCTTCCACTGAGGATATATATATATATATATATGTATATATATATATATATATATATATATATATATATATATATATATATATATATATATATATATATATATATATATATATATATATATATATATATACATATATATATATATATATATATATATATATATATATATATATATATGTATATATATATATATATATGTATATATATATATATATATATATATATATATATATATATATATATATATATATATATGTATATACACACATATACCACATACCGGTAACTGCCTCGTTCCCCCGACACGTGTTTGTGAGATAAGAACGGCGAGAGGACGAAGGTCAAGAGCAAAGTGTGTGTGTGTGTGTGTGTGTGTGTGTGTGTGTGTGTGTGTGTGTGTGTGTGTGTGTGTGTGTGTGTACGTGTGTGTGTGTGTGTGTGTGTTCCAGCTCGACATGTCCACTCGTCGTTGTGTCGTGATGTTGCTGCTCAGACGGCGGCGCGTCCTGCTGCTAGCGTTAGCGCTGCTCCTCTTCTTCACCTCCTTCTGGCTGCGTGAGTTTAACGGCCGCCATCTTGGCTCCACTTTACCCTTCCCTGTGTTGTTGTTCTGTCTTGTTGTTGTTGTTGTTGTTGTTCTGTCCTGCTGGACCCAAGGACCGACCTCCTAGCGTTGCCGGTGTTCTGCCTATTTCTGCTACCTGCCGAGAAATGCTACTTTGTGGTTCTGCGCATGCGCACAGTCGATTTTCAAAATTTGATTGCCACGCTAAATTGATGTGACCATGTAGCAACTGAATTAGCCTGCTATGCTACGTACGTCCACATCAGCCAAGATGTATAATATAGCCTACAGGTGAAGAATATGGTGTAAAAGTGAATTTATATTACATAGTCTCATTACATGCAAAGCTAGATATGTTAAATTTATTTGTTAAAATTTTGATGATTGAATCGTTTATTGATTTCATAAAATATTCTGATTTTTTTAAAAATTTTATTTTGGGTTTTCATAAACTGTGAGCTATAATCACCAAAATTATAACAAATAAAGGCTTGAAATATCTCACTTTGAATGTAGTGGGAAATTATATATTTGTTTCACCTTTAGTAGAGTTTACTGAAACAAATGAAGTTTTGCAATATATTCTAATTTTCCAACCTTCACCTGTATATTATGACATCAATAAACTAGAAAATTTCCTCGCAGAAATTTCGAGAGTACCACGGTGGGCTGCTGCCCCATGTGTGTGCATTGTTGCATTTTGCAAGCAATAAAGGTGAAGGACTCAAAATGAAGTCTGATGACACCACACAGGATTCTCTATGTCAAACCATTCAAAAGTTATCAGAATATCACATATCGGCTAATCAGAAGAAGGGGCGGGGCTAATTTGCACCAGTGAAGGTAAAGGACTCAATACAGAGTCCAATGACACCACCCATGACTCTCAGATTTCTCCATTTTCCAGGTTAAAGTATATGAAGTCTGTACTGACTCAGTCATGTGACCAGTTCTGGCTCAGCCAATGAGTCAGCAGCTGAGCTCTGGTTGCTAGGGGCAACAAGAACCTCGACCTAGAACCTTCCGGTTTGGCTGTGAGAAAAACCCAGATTTTTGCCTTCTGACAAGTTCTCAAATAACTCCAATTTGTGAGAAACTGTAGCTCCTAGCAGAAAAACAAAGACATCTTGAGACACAGAACCCGGCAGATTCTGACAATCTTAATTTTATTCAGATATTCCTTAAAATGTGTTAGTAACGGCAGTTCGAGAACAAAATGAGATTTTTGATAAGATAAGTTTTCCTCCGTTTTGAAGTTTGAATGACATTTCTACGTGCAGGTATGGGAAAGTTAGATGAATCAGAAAAAAGGTGATTTTTTTTTTAAACATTTTCCCATCTGCTTTGAATGGGTTTTTTGGCCGTTTTTTTTGGGAATAACTTTGGGAAAAATGGGAATTTCAACACCAAAAGTCATAGCACACGATTCCCGGTCGAGACACACGTTTTGATAAATGATTCGCCTGGGTCCCCCGAAATCTGTAGGAGGAGTAGCGAACCGAAATCTGTCCGGAAAATGAATAAGAAAAAAATAAATAAACGCACACGCCTCCTCCATTGCTATGGCATAGCTATGGAGGAGGCGTGCCTCTGGCACAGCCGTGGCACTAATAACAGAGAGCGAACCAACACATGTTGCTGTCTTTAATATATCCTGTCCTTTATTTTGTTCATTATTGTTAGTTCGTTGTTCGTGTGTGTGTCAGACGTGCATCATGGGACAATTATGAAATACGGAATAAACTGCGTTCCGTATTGGTTCAATACTCATGTGTGTGTTTTATTTCTGGTGATTTGATGGTTTGTTTCCTCGTCTCTGCAGCTCAGGGCGGGACGGGAGGATGCGGCACCGCCTGGCAGCCATGTTTGATGTCCGGCAGACAAACGGTACGACTCGCCGCCGCCTGGTGGCGGTGACTCCCCAGAACTAGCTCGTCCCCCAGAACTAGCGTGCTAGCTCGTCCCCCAGAACTAGCTCGTCCCCCAGAACTAGCGTGCTAGCTCGTCCCCCAGAACTAGCTCGTCCCCCAGAACTAGCGTGCTAGCTCGTCCCCCAGAACTAGCTCGTCCCCCAGAACTAGCGTGCTAGCTCGTCCCCTGTCCCGACAGGAAATAGTTTGTAATCATGAAACCTCTGGGTGTTTCAGGTCGAGCCCCCGTTGGTCCCTGAGGAGTGGGCGGGCCCGGGCGGAGCCCCGCCCCCCATCCAGCACTGCCCGGGCCAGCAGTTCCAGACCCGGTTCCTGCTGCGGTTCCTGAAGTCCAGCCTGGAGGACGAGGACGACGTCCTGCTGGAGCCGTATCTGCAGAGCTGGGACCAGCTGCTGAAGTACTAATACTATTAAAGTACTACTTTACTACCTAACGCTAGATTAAAGTACTACTTTACAACCTAATACTACATTAAAGTACAACTTTACTACCTAATACTAGATTAAAGTACAACTTTACTACCTAATACTAGATTAATGTACAACTTTACTACCTAATATTAGATTAAAGTACTACTTTACTACCTAATACCAGATTAAAGTACTACTTTACTACCTAATACCAGATTAAAGTACAACTTTACTACCTAACGCTAGATTAAAGTACTACTTTACTACCTAACCCTAGATTAAAGTACTACTTTACTACCTGATACTAGATTAAAGTACAACTTTACTACCTGATACTAGATTAAAGTACAACTTTACTACCTAATACTAGATTAAAGTACTACTTTACTACCTGATACTAGATTAAAGTACAACTTTACTACCTAATACTAGATTAAAGTACAACTTTACTACCTAATACTAGATTAAAGTACAACTTTACTACCTAATACTACATTAAAGTACAACTTTACTACCTAATACTAGATTAAAGTACAACTTTACTACCTAATACTACATTAAAGTACAACTTTACTACCTAATACTAGATTAAAGTACTACTTTACTACCTAATACTAGCTTAAAGTACAACTTTACTACCTAATACTAGATTAAAGTACTACTTTACTACCTAATACTAGATTAAAGTACAACTTTACTACCTAACGCCTCGGGGCATCTATTGTTATCCTGCATGTTTTTTATTATTCATTTTCCGGCCAGATTTCGGTTAGCTACTCCTCCTACAGATTTCGGAGGACCCAGGCGAATCATATATCAAAATATTGGTGTTGAAATTCCCATTTCTCCCAAAGTTAATCCCCAAAAAACGGCCAAAAAACCCCATTCAAAGTGGATGGGAGGAGGTAAAAAAACAACCCAAAATTCACCTTTTTTCTGAGTCACCTAACTTTCTCATACCTGCACGTAGAAATGTGATTCAAACTTCAAAATGGAGGAAGACTTCTCTTCTCTCAAAACCTGAAACAGTTTTTTCCTAAGATGTAAACTTTTCAAGATATGAGCACTCAAGCGAGGACTGGAAATCACTTTTTTGTCAAATCTAGAGTGCGGATGTCGGTTGAGTGTGAGAAGCCGTTAAAAATTATTTGAATATTTGATTCATAAAATGTGACGTTGACAGGCGGGGTATGCACAAAATTTAAACGGGGGGGGCTAGAGCGGCGCCAATACCTGCCTCAGTCCCCATTGACTGTAATGTAATCAAACGTTTTCTTCAAAAGAATCTCACTCTGTGTTCTCACTGACCTTACTCACTCATTTTAAGGAATATCTGAATAAATTAAGATTGTCAGAATCTGCCGAGTTCTGTGTCTCTCACAATGTTTTCGTTTTTCTGCCACAAGCTACGGTTTGATCACAAATCGGAGTTATTTCAGACCTTGTCAGAAGCCAAAATCTGGGTTTTTCTCACAGCCAAACCGGAAGGTTCTGAAGAGAGGTTCTTGTTGCCGGGGCAACCAGAGCTCAGCTGCTGACTCATTCAGCCAGAACTGGTCACATGACTCAGTCACTAAAGACTTCATATACTCTAACCTGGAAAATGGAGGCACCTAAAAGAATTCTGGGAAATCTGACCCCTGACCTTTGACCTTCGACCCCCAGTCCTGCAGCCTCACGGCCGGGAAGCTGGTGGCGCCCCCCCCCCCCCCCCCCCCCCCCCACACACACACACAGTAAATACAACCCAGTAAATGCTATAACTTTTGAATGGTTTGACATAGAGAGTCGTGGGTGGTGTCATCGGACTTAGTTTTGAGTCCTTCAGCCCTTTCTGCGAGGACATTTTCTAGTTGTTGTTGTTGTTGTTGTTGTGCAGCTTCATGGAGTCTCTGGGGACGATGGTCAGCTTCTTCTCCCAGAAGGTGAAGGAGAAGGTGGTGCTGATCCGCCAGCTGTCGCTGCAGCGCCCCCTGGTGGCTGATGGGAAACAAGCAGGGGGACCAGGACCCGGACCAGGACCCGGACCAGGGGGGTCCAACACCGAGGTGAGCGCTGACCTAGTGGCTCCCCCCCACATTTCGACTTTTTTCTTGACATTTCGACTTTTTTCTCAACATTTCGACTTTTTTCTCGAGATTGTACTTCAACATTAATTAAAGAGGACAATAAACAGAATACCAGGAGCTGCTGGAGTCCCCACAACCACCGGTGCTCTTGCAACGGGTGCAACAGTGACCTCAAAATAAAAAGTGCAGGCACTCTGGTGGATTGAAAAAAGTTAAAAAACCTTTATTGTGACTGGGTTACATCTAAAAAACACCAACGCGTGTCGGCTCGCGCTAGGGCTGGGTGATATGGACCAAAAGTCATATCTCAATATTTTCTAGCTAAATGGCGATACTCGATATATATCCATATTTTTTCTGTGCCATAATTGGGGTTTCCCCCAAAGCATTATAGCATAGCATCTCTGTTAGCATCTCTGTTAGCTTCATTTTTTTCTGAGGCAAACCCTTAAATAAACAGTCAGTTTTAATCCAAAGCCTCGTGCCAAATGTCACACAGGTTCCTTTATTAACAGAGGTCTGCACAATATCAACATGTATAAAACAAATGAAATAAAAATAAACTGATGCATATATAGAATAAAAATGCTTCTTGAATAAAATAAAACAAATATCCCTTTCCTGCATAACAATTCAATTAAAATAGCAAGCAAAGCTGCCCGTCGAGTTGACGATGGCTGCTTTGTTTTTTTTTTTCTCATTTCTTTCAGGCACGCTCATGACTTAGCATGCCAATGCGGCTTGTACATCTTCGGTCACAGTGACAACACTTGAATGCTCCTAGGCTCCCGTCAGCAGTGGCCTCCCTTTGCGCATGACGACGTGCACGTTTAAGTGCGTTGTTTTGCTGCCTCAGATCGTCCAACTTTTTAAGTCCAGCATTTGTGGTGTTTTTCCAGCTGGAACTCTCCAAAGCCTTGAGTTGCCATGTGTCTGGTGAGATGTCACATTGCTTAAGAGTGCTCTTTAGCGTATCTTTCCATCGTAGGAGTGGGCGACCGACAGATCATTTTCCTTTAGCAAGCTCTCCAAAGAGTACTTGTTTCGGGAGTCGGTTTTCAGGCATACGAGCGATGTGCCCTGCCCACCTTAGTTGTATCTTGGAGGGAATGATCTCAATATCCATGGTATTGGCTCGAGTCAGAACTTCATCGTTAGTCACTCTCTGATGGTATGAGATGCGAAGGATTGCTCGTAGATGGCGTTGTTGGAGGCAGCGGAGACGTGTGATGTGACGACGGTATAGTGTCCACGGTTCGGCACCATAGAGAAGGGCTGACAACACAACAGCTTTATATACAGAGATTTTTGTGGCCGAATTAAAATACACTGCAATTAATACAATGTAGACAGTAACAGGCAGACTTTTCCACTGAGGTTGAAAGTTGTGCAAATAACAAAACATTTGTGCAAATCTCAAATAAAACATTCAAGTCAATTTGTCACAAAATAAGCTATATCAAAATCATAAAAAAAAAAAAAAAAATATATATTTTTATTTTTTTAAATCGATATAAACGATATTGTCTCGTACCATATCGCGTTTGAAAATATATCGATATATATTAAAATCTCGATATATCGCCCAGCCCTAGCTCGCGCCTTCCTCAGGGTGTATGAGCCCGACACGCGTTGGTACCGGACGCTGCTCTGACCCGTCCTGTGGTTCTTCCAGTACCGGTCCTGCTCTGACCCGTCCTGTGGTTCTTCCAGTACCGGTCCTGCTCTGACCCGTCCTGTGGTTCTTCCAGTACCGGTCCTGCTCTGACCCGTCCTGTGGTTCTTCCAGTACCGGTCCTGCTCTGACCCGTCCTGTGGTTCTTCCAGTACCGGACCTGCTCTGACCCGTCCTGTGGTTCTTCCAGTACCGGTCCTGCTCTGACCCGTCCTGTGGTTCTTCCAGTACCGGTCCTGCTCTGACCCGTCCTGTGGTTCTTCCAGTACCGGACCTGCTCTGACCCGTCCTGTGGTTCTTCCAGTACCGGACCTGCTCTGACCCGTCCTGTGGTTCTTCCAGTACCGGTCCCTGCGGTCCATGATGGCGGCGGAGCTGAAGGCGGGCCTGGTGGGTTTCTCCCGGCGCACGGACTCGGGCTGCCGGACGTTGCTGCGGCTGCACCGGTCCCTGCTCTGGCTGAAGCTGCTGCTGGACGGGCTGGCTGAAGGTCCGGACGGGGACGGCCGGTACCGTAGCCCCGGGGAGCTGAGCAGGTACCAGAACCAGAACCAGAACCAGAACCAGAACCAGGACCAGGTCTAGACCCGGAACCAGAACCGGAGACCAGGGTTTATTTATATAAACCTGCGTGTCATCTGCATGTATATGTATATATATATATATAAATATATATATATATATATATATATATATATATATATATATATATATATATATATATATATATATATATGAATATATGAATATAATATAGTGTAGATTTATATCTTGCCGTTTTGTAGAAAAGTTTCTGCTGAGGAGTGTGTGAAGATTTGCGGCAATGGGTGAAGCCTGAATTATGGTTCTGGGCATGTTTTCCCGCCAAAACATGTATGTTCACTGCAGCTAGCTGGTTTTTCCTCAGTTGCTAGCTGTCTCAATAACCTACTAAAATACCTAAATTCTAGGCCCTCCAGAAAAACGCGATTACGCGATCGCAGAATTCATTGCATAATCAGCCAAATGGCGCAGATTACGCGGGGATAAATTTATTCCTGAAAGGGCGCATATTTCCCGCGATGATCACATATGTCCGCGCTGAATATGCGAATTATGCGGGGATTATGCGGGGCTCGCTTGATTTCACCGCATCATCGCCGCACATTCTCGCATAAAGTTTGGAAAAAGGGGGGAGTGTTGTGAGTGACATCTCGGGACGCCTGGTTGCGACGTGCGGGACCCGCCCGGGTACCTCCGCACCCCTCGCCACCCTCCAAACAGCAGCTCTCACCCGCGGGGGTGAGGGGAAAAAGAGAGTGCCGTTGCGCGGGGGGCGCGGCTGCCGGGGGACTCAGGATCCGCGCTGACCGCGCACCACTGCGCCTGCGGAGGCGGACGCATCCGCCGGCCAAGCTCCCATCCACTTGGGGGATCTTGACGGCGGACGCGTGGGGTGACTGAGCTCTGGTTCGTCCCCTCGTCGCGCCGGTGCGCCCGGCAATCACCCGAGCACTGAGCCGCGGGCTGGAAGGAGAGAGACGGCCGGCCCCCGGGCTGCGACCGCCCCTCTCCACCTGCGCTCTCCTTTTTTTTTCTCCTCGACCTCAGATCAGACGAGACAGCCCGCTGAATTTAAGAGGGAAGAGCTCAGCGCCGAATCCGCAACTTCCTGCATATTTCGCATATTTTGCAACTTCCCGCATATTCCGCAACTTCCAGCATATTCCGCAATTTCACCGCATAAAAGCACATAAAAAACCTGCACATTTAAGCGCATAATCAATGATTTTAGCCCGCAAAATCAAGGATTTTAGCCCGCAGAATCAAGGATTTTTGCCCGCGTTTTTCTGGAGGGTCTAAAATTCAATCCACTACTGTTTAAAAACTTTATCATAACAGAGAGACGGTGTTGACGTGTTCCAGCTGTGACCAGAGGAATATCAACATTGTTTGTCTAAAATATCAAAAAATGTAAAAGTTACCAGAGAATGAGTGATAGCGTAGCATTAAAGCTACCAGAGTATGTGTGGTAGCGTAGCATTAAAGCTACCAGAGTATCAGTGTTAGCGTAGCATTAAAGCTACCAGAGTATGAGTGTTAGCGTAGCATTCAGAACAGGCAGGGAGAGAAAAGGCTCCTCAGGGAAATAGCTGATCATTCTATTTCCTGATTTAGTGAGGATTGTAAAAGAATCTGACGGAGTTGACAGAAACTGAGGACAGAACTTTGATAGGCAGGATTTTAGGGAAAATATTGTTTGAATTTCACTTCATGCATTGTTTTATTTATTTAAGACCACTCTTTGTTATTTAATATATATATTTGCACACTCATAGAGTTTTTTAAAGGTTTTTTGGGAGGATCAATACTGTGACCTCTTGCTGAGGACAGGTATAAGAACATGGACCTCTTAACTACAGACCAGACATTTAAACAAATTCACACAGAAAAAGTGTAAAATACGTTATAAAAGAACATAGGTATACACAGTTCCTTTAGATTTAACTTTGTAAGTATGTAAACCATGATGAATTTCTTGATTTTCAATATAAATTAGACTTTTCTATGTAGGACATGTTTTGTCCCAACTCACAAGAATCAGTGATATATATATATATATATATATATATATATATATATATATATATATATATATATACATATATTTATATATGTATGTATATATATATATATATATATATATATATATATATATATATATATATATATATATATATATATATATATATATATATATATACATATATTTATATATGTATGTATATATATATATATATATATATATATATATATATATATATATGTATATATATATATATATATATATATATATATATATATATATATATCTGCGTGTCATCTGCATAGCTGGTAGTTTATGTTGTTTATAATCAGTGCCAGTGGCAGCATGTAGAGATTGAACAGAGTTCCCAGGACGGATCCTTGGGGAACTCCACATGTGATTTTACTCAGGTGTAAAGTTAAAGTACTGCCTGTTTATTCTACTAGGCTAAATAAAGTTTTTACACAGAAACAAAGTTGACAGAGCTGCAGTTTTGACGTACAAAGGTGTGACGGGCGTGTTGGTGTGCTCAGGGACGCCTACCAGGTGGCGCTGGCGCCGCACCACCCGTGGGTGCTCCGGCAGGCGGCCGAGCTCGTCTTCCTCGCCCTGCCCGAGCGACGCCACTTCCTGCGGCTGGTGTGCGTGACGGAGCAGCGGGAGGCCACGCCCATCCTGCGCGTCATCATCCACGCCCTGGCGCAGGTGCACGGGCGCACGCAGCGGATCCTGGCGGAGCAGGGCATGTTAGCGCTGCCCTGAACCTGAACCCTCAACCCTGGACCGAGCAGGACATGCTGGCGCTGCCCTGAACCGGAAACCGGGAACCTGAACCCTCAACCCTGAACCCTCAACCCTGAACCAGAGACGTAGGCATATTAGGGCATTTTTTGATTGGCCCAGGGCCCGGCCCGCCCTGAGAAAACTTGCAGGATTTTTCTCACTATTTTTTTTATTATTGATATTTTTTATTCGCTCATTAAAAAATATGCTTAGCATTGACATTCCAAGCAAACAAAAACGTATAAAAATGTATTAATAATAAAACGTTTTATTCTCTGTCAACTGTTACAACGGAACTAACTTTAGCAATGATTTTCCGGCGAACACTGCATGCTGCGCTCGCTGCTGCTTAATTTTGTTTTCAGACAGCGTACGCAATTAGCTAAGTTAGTCAGCATTCATGGCTCAGAGTAAATTTGGCTTTGAAAGGGTTAGACTCGAAAATGAGCCACAACCTTCTAGCAGCATCACCGCCGTTCCTCCACCTCCCACTCCAGAGACTAGCAGCACCACGCCCCCCACCAGCGTCTCCTCAGCCGGGCAGCGGACATTGCCGTGTCCTGTTCCTCCCCCCGGTCGCCAGCATGAAGGACCACCAGTAGTCAGTCCACTGTGTCAGTGTGCACTTGAGGACAGCAGGGTGCGCTGTTTCACTTAAATAGGTCATAGAATCATTAACCTTAAGGTTGTTTCTGCTAGGCATTAGTGGATATTATATTGATTTTTCCTCTGGCAAAAGTTGGCCCGCCCACTTTTCTTCAGGCCCGCCCTATTCAACATTTCTGGCTACGTCCCTGCCCTGAACCCTGGACCGAGCAGGGCATGTTAGCGCTGCCCTGAACCACAGACATCTATCCAGTACTCGAGTTGAGGGGGGATGAGGGGGGACGGCATCCCCCCCTGAAATAAAAACGGTCCAAATCATCCCCCCCTGAAATAAAAACGGTCCAAATCATCCCCCCCTGAAATAAAAACGGTCCAAATCATCCCCCCTGAAATAAAAACGGTCCAAATCATCCCCCCTGAAATAAAAACGGTCCAAATCATCCCCCCTGAAATAAAAACGGTCCAAATCATCCCCCCCGAAATAAAAACGGTCCAAATCATCCCCCCCTGAAATAAAAACGGTCCAAATCATCCCCCCCCGAAATAAAAACGGTCCAAATCATCCCCCCCTGAAATAAAAACGGTCCAAATCACCCCCCCCCCCCCCCGAAATAAAAACGGTCCAAATCATCCCCCCCTGAAATAAAAACGGTCCAAATCATCCCCCCTGAAATAAAAACGGTCCAAATCATCCCCCCCTGAAATAAAAACGGTCCAAATCATCCTCCCTGAAATAAAAACGGTCCAAATCATCCCCCCTGAAATAAAAACGGTCCAAATCATCCCCCCTGAAATAATAACGGGTAAAATCATCCCCCCTGAAATAAAAACGGTCCAAATCATCCCCCCTGAAATAAAAACGGTCCAAATCATCCCCCCTGAAATAAAAACGGTCCAAATCATCCCCCCTGAAATAAAAACGGTCCAAATCATCCCCCTGAAATAATAACGGGTAAAATCACCCCCCCCTGAAATAAAAACGGTCCAAATCACCCCCCCCCCTGAAATAAAAACGGTCCAAATCATCCCCCCCTGAAATAAAAACGGTCCAAATCCCCCCCCCTGAAATAAAAATGGTCCAAATCATCCCCCCTGAAATAAAAACGGTCCAAATCATCCCCCCTGAAATAAAAACGGTCCAAATCATCCCCCCCTGAAATAAAAACGGTCCAAATCATCCCCCCTGAAATAAAAACGGTCCAAATCATCCCCCCTGAAATAAAAACGGTCCAAATCATCCCCCCTGAAATAAAAACGGTCCAAATCATCCCCCCTGAAATAAAAACGGTCCAAATCATCCCCCCTGAAATAAAAACGGTCCAAATCATCCCCCCCTGAAATAAAAACGGTCCAAATCATCCCCCCTGTAAAACTGCCATCCCCCCTTTCCATCCCTTATGTCATTTCATCAATGAATGTGGTTTTACTGCTATTTCAACATTTAGAGTCATCACCAGAAAAATAACTTATTTGACAATTTTCACCTGTTTCAAGTCAATTTTCACTTGAAATAAGTAGAAAAATCTGCCAGTGGGACAAGATTTATCTTCTCATTACAAGCAAAGAAATCTTGTTCCACTGGCAGATTTTTCTACTTATTTTATGTGAAAATCTTTAAAAAAAAAAAGTCTTGTTAAGTGTAATGAGATTTTTTTTACTAAAATGAGACATTTTAACTAGAAATAAGACAAATATTCTTGGTAAGATTTTGAGTTTTTGCAGTGCAAAAACTCAAAATCTTACCAAGTTAGTGCGTGTGTGAATGAATAAATGAGACGTAAAACGTAAATTTCTTTGTAGAAAGGCGCTTTATGAAAATAAGTCCATTTACTTGTATAGGGCTTGGTCACCAAGTTGCATTCTGGGATGCGACGGCCATGTTGGCAGCCTTGTGAGTGTAAACAAAAAGCAGTAGTAGTAGCACCAAGTGAACAGACGGAACACAAGAAAAAGATGTTAAACTGCTGGAAAGGAACTGGAATTTACCGGGATACCTTAAACAAGGAAGCCAGGGAGCGGTATATGGAGAAAATAATGATTATTAACGGTTTGATCCGTATGAAATCCCTATCAAAGAGTGGAGCTCCGATGAGGACTTACTGCCGCAGTTCTGCACAACCCACGTCTTACTACCTTGTTTAGGAGTGTTTGGCAGCTGCTTTGGTAAATGTTTGACTCGCCATGTGTTTCAATAAATTTGTATAATAGTACAACATACAGTACATGTTTTGTATCACTCTTACTTCTCTTTTCTTTTTGACTGCTATATTATTATTGAATTATATATTTTCCTCAACGAACTAGTTTTATCTGAAGATTGGGGTTAATCGCACCACAGAGAGCTGGCCAGCAACTGGTTTAGCTGGAGAAGTGGGGAATAAAACCCGTGTTTTGATCCGACCCCGGTCTGTGTGAGTGTTTGTGTTTACTGTGGAAGGTGTTTGGTCGTTACAGCCGCGATCCAAGCGAGCCGACGACTCTGTTATTTCAGATACTTGGTCTTGGTGGTTCTGCCTCCGAGCAGGAAAGCGGTGAAAAGTTAAACCATTAGCAATCTTTTCCCCACATCTGTTATGTGGAGCTGCTGCAGCTACAACACAGCAACGGGTTACCATGGTTACAGAATAACTGAAAGTAACGATTACAAGTACCGGTAGGCTAAGACAACGAAGAGGGAGCACGTCTGTACACAGTGCAGTGGTCAGGAGAGCAGCTAAGGTAGCATCCAATATGGCGGCTCCGCCAGGTGATGACGTCAAGACGACCAAGCCCTATTAGTTTCCAGTACAGTCTTGCCACATCCAATATGGCGGCGACGTTGACGTATCGCAGCAGCTTCATGAAAGGAGGAGGAGAAATGGATATGGTTTTACCCAGAATCCCCTGCAGCAGCTCCATGGGGCGGATACGTTTATATGTCAATGGAGGAGAGAGTCTCTGCCCTGAACCGGGAACCGGTGGCGCTGACCCGGAAACGCCAGAGACGGTTTTACTGCTCGACCGAACATTCAGGGCGTTGACGAGGACTTTACTGAGGGAATAAACGCTGGGGAAAGTCGGCGAATTGAACCTGTGTGCTGAATAAAATAAGGAAAACTGGACTGTATAACACTTGCATTCATAAGGATAAAGTTGTTTCAAAAATTAAAATGAAAGAAATAATCCCTTCTATGGAGTTAGATTTGTTTCTTAATTATTCAATCAAAAAAAAGATTGCTTCAATCGAAAAAATATATTTTCAATAAAAAATAATTTCACTTCTATCAAAAAAACATTTTTCAATCAAAGAAAAAAAGTGTTTGAATGCAAAAAAAAATATTTGAGACTAAAAAAAGAAATGTATTTGGACACTGTTTTTCTTTGATTGGAAATGTTTTCTTTGATAGAAGTTTCTGGTTTCTAGAGAACTCAAACATGTCTGACCCTGAAGCATCAAATGTGTTAAAATGATTCAATCAAAAAGAAAGTGTTCAAATGCAATTTTTTGGGTCTCAAATATTTTTTGCATTCAAACACTTTTTTTCTTTGATTGAAAAAGTTTTTTTTTATTGAATTGATTTTTTTTCATTGAAAATTTTTTTTCTTTTTGATTAAATGATAAAGACACAAATGTCCTACCGATAATAACACGG
Organism: Cololabis saira; assembly: GCF_033807715.1. Lineage (NCBI taxonomy): Eukaryota > Metazoa > Chordata > Actinopteri > Beloniformes > Belonidae > Cololabis > Cololabis saira. The sequence continues at coordinate 46,459,142 of NC_084598.1, read as the reverse complement.
CCCAAACAAAAAACAACACGACTTCTATCAAAAAAGTTGCTTCAAACAAAAAAAACTTCACTTCTATCAAAAAGTTGGAAGCTGGTGCTGGTGGAATTTAAGTTATGAATGCCTCAATGTCAGTTATGAAAGCCTGAATTTAAGTTACGGATGCTGAATTTCAGTTACGAATGCCTGAATTTCAGTTATGAATGCTTGAATTTCAGTTACGAATGCCTGAATTTAAGGCAAGGCAAGTTTATTTGTATAGCACAATTCAACACAAGGTAATTAAAAGTGTAAAAACTAAACCATACAGTCTGATCCCAATTTTGTGAAAGACACAAGAGTTATAAAAAGTTTTTTTATTGAATTGATTTTTTTTCATTGAAAATCATTTTTTAACAAACAAAAACCAACGACTTCAATCAAAGTTGCTTCAAACTAAAAAAAACGTCACTTCTATCAAAGAAGTTGGAAGCTGGTGCTGGTTTCCATGGTGATGAAGCTGTCAGGGGGCGGGGCCGGCAGGTTCGGGGGCGGGGTCTCCCTCCGGGGGGGCGGGGTCTCCCTCCGGGGGGGCTGGGCCTCCCTCCCCCCGGTGCGTCTTCATGTGCGTCTTCAGGCAGTGGCTCTGGGTGAAGCTCCTGCCGCAGACGTCGCAGCGGTACGGCCGCTCCCCGCTGTGCGTCCGCATGTGCACCTTCAGGTGCTCCTGCCGGGCGCAGGCCTTGCCGCAGACGGGGCAGGCGAAGCGCTTGATGCCCAGGTGGCCGCGCACGTGGGAGTCGCGCGCCGCCTTCTGCTTGAAGCGGCGGCCGCAGTGCGGGCAGCCGAAGGGCGCCTCGCCGGTGTGCACCCGCAGGTGCTTCTGCAGGTCGCGCTTGTCGCGGAAGGCCTTGCCGCAGACGGCGCAGGCGTGCGGCCGCTCGTCGCTGTGCGTGCGCAGGTGCACGCTGAGGATGGAGTTGGAGTAGAAGGTCTTGCTGCAGACGTGGCAGAGGTACGGCCGCTCGCGCGTCGTGTGCACCGCCGCGTGCGCCTTCAGCGCCTTGGCGTGCTTGAAGCGCTTTCCGCAGGCGTCGCAGCCGAAGGCGGCGGCCGCGTCGCGCGAGTGGCTGAGCCGGTGGAAGGCCAGCGAGCGCCGGTTGTTGACCGTCTTGCCGCAGACGTTGCAGCGGTAGGTGTCGCGGCGCAGGTGCAACCGCCGGTGTGCCTCCAGCTGCGACTGCAAGGAAAGGAGAGCACAATTCAACACAAATAAAAATATAAAAATAAATGAATAAAAATATCAGTTACAAAGGGCTGAATTTCAGTTACGAATGCCTGAATTTCAGTTATAAATGGCGTGAATTTCAGTTACGAATGCCTGAATTTCAGTTACGAATGCCTGAATTTCAGTGACGAATGCCTGAATTTCAGTTACGAATGCCTGAATTTCAGTTACGAATGCGTGAATTTCAGTTACGAATGCCTGAATATAAATTATGCATCCGTGAATTTAAGTTACAGATGCCTGAATTTCAGTTACGAATTCCTATATTTCAGTTACAGATGCTTGAATTTCAGTTACAGATGCCTGAATGCGAATGCGTGAATTTAAGTTACGAATGCCTGAATTTCAGATACAGATGCGTGAATCTAAATTACGAATGCTTGAATTTCAGTTACGAATGCCTGAATTTCAGTTACGAATGCCTGAATTTCAGTTACGAATTCCTGAATTTCAGTTATGAATGCCTGAATGCGAATGCGTGAATTTTAGTTACGAATGCCTGAATTTCAGTTTCGAATGCCTGAATTTCAGTTATGAATGCCTGAATTTAAGTTTCGAATGCCTGAATTTCAGTTACGAATGCCTGAATTTAAGTTACGAATGCTTGAATTTCAGTTACAGATGCTTGAATTTCAGTTACGAATGCCTGAATTTCAGTTATGAATGCCTGAATTTCAGTTATGAATACCTGAATTTAAGTTACGAATGCTTGAATTTAAGTTACGAATGCTTGAATTTCAGTTACAGATGCCTGAATTTCAGTTATGAATGCCTGAATGCGAATTCGTGAATTTAAGTTACCGATGCCTGAATTTAAGTTACGAATGCCTAAACTAAACAGTCTGATCCATATTTTGAGTTGCTCAGACCTGCAGGCCGAAGCCGCGGCGGCAGACGGCGCAGCGGTGCGGCTTGTCCTCGTGCTGGACCAGGCAGTGGTTGCTGAGGCCGGACCTGCTGGCGAAGCCGCGGCCGCAGACGGCGCAGCGGAAGCGGCCGTCGGCGTCACCGGCGGCGTGCCGGGCCTCGTGCTCGCTGAGGCCCGCGCGCCGGATGAAGGCCTTGGGGCAGACGGAGCAGCGGTGGATCTTGTGGTGGTTCCGCAGGTGCGTCTGCAGGTCCTCGTCGGGCCCGGGGCTCTGGCCGCAGACGCCGCAGGGCCCGGCCGCCCCCCCCAGCCCCGCCGGGTCCAGGTGGGTCCAGGCGTGCTTCACCAGGCTGCCCAGGTTCCGGTACCAGACGCCGCAGACCCGGCAGGACGTCCGCACGTCCGCGGCGCCGCTAGCCCGCCTCCGCCTCTTTGGGGGTCCAGGATCTGGTTTCCAGTCCTGGTCCCCGGCTCCCCCGGGGTCGTCCTCGCTGCCGGACCCCTGCGGGTCCTGGTCCTGGTCCCGGTCCTGGGACCCGGGGGACGGGGCCACGGCAGTCTCCTCCTCCATCTGAAAGGTCAAAGGTCAAAAGGTAAAAACTCCTGTCTCCCCTGAACACACCACTCGTCACCATAGCAACGCTCAAACATCCTGGAATCAGGCGGTTTGATTTACCAGACAAGTGGTCTGGGGGGACTGAACAAGACCAGGACCAGGACCAGGTCCAGAACCAGAACCAGAACCAGACTGAAGGAATAAAAAATAAGTTTTGTGTCCTGAAATGTCCTTCATTCTCAAAACAGTCATATCAGCTATGCACCTGTTGTTTATTGTAACTGTGAGAGAGGCGCTTGTTCACACGGGAAGCTCAGTCCCGTGTGAACCAAGACTTAGCGTGAGAACTGGCAGGTGGGGGTTGAAGGGGCAACCCCCTCCGCAAGGTGCTGAGTAGAAAGGTATAAAGACGCGAGAGCCGGAAATCCCGATCAGAGTCTGCTGTGGGTCTAGTGCACGGACGCCCAGCCGGGGTTTTTATGGCTGCTCTGCCTGGTCTGTTCTGGCTCTCCAGTCCTTCTGTGTTAAGGTAAGAGTTCAGGCCAAGCCCCTATGTGATTGTCTGTTGTTTTGTCGTTTGCAGGGGATAACTTGACACAGAGTTATCCTAGCAAAGGGCTATTGCGTGTGAGTCTTCTATGCAAATGCTTGCTTTTCTGGCTAATAAATGTATTCATTATGGCAAAAGCGAGTGTGTGTGTGTCTGATTCATTTTTGCACTGCCGACCGCTCTCGAACCATAAGTGAGATTTCTCCCAAAACATTTGGCGTTGTCGGCAGGATAGAAGAAAACTGATCAGGATAGAAGAAAACTGGTTTATGTTTTATTGAGTGGCTGCGGTGCAAAAATGTTTTTGTAAAGATAAGACTATTAAAGAAAACTGATTGATGTTTTATTGAGAGTTTGCGGAGTAAAAATGTTTAAGCGTGAGGATAAGTGTGAATTAGTTTTCCTGCGGGATGGAGGGGGACGCCCCGAGTCCGGGGAAGCGAAGATTGTTGACGGGTCGTCTGAAACTGTGATTTATGTGGCGTGCTGTGGAGACACCAGCATGTTTTGAGAAATGAGCTGTGTGCAGCGCTGTGCAAACATCAACATGCTGATAAAGAGTGTAGCTGTAGTGGAAGCTCGTGTGCAAGCGTTTGTAGTCCGTACTGATTATGATTATGATCAGTGGAATCCGGAGAAGTGGGCTGATCGATATCGAGCCCTGATGTTGATAAAAGATTTAGACAGTCTGACTGACTGGGGAGCCGTAACACGCCCACAGAGGGGCGTATCCCCGCCGAGGCAGCAGCCTCAACGGGTCCGGAGGGAACCAGGACAGGGGCCCTCTAGAAAGGTTGTTTGGGGCGCTCTGATTAAAGCTGGAGTCCCCTCTGTTGACATTGACCGCAGAGAAGTGATTAAAGTCTCCTGTATGAGCACTGGACTAGGATTGTGCATGTCTCAGTTACGAGTATGTTTAGGATGTAGAGTTTCAACCCAGAAACCAAGTTCCTTTTGTTTTTTGTTCTGAGAGGTAAAAAAAATTCAAGGCGAGAAAGTACTGGATGTGGCCCGATTTACCGGAGGAATGTTACTAGGAATTTGGCCGAGCCCCACTTATTAGAACTCAAAAGTGGTCAGCTGATGACATATGCCCCCATGTCACCTTGATATTTATTGGAATAAATCTGTACGAAAAGTGGTGGCTCTGGTAGGCACAGGAACCTTGTTTTTCATTTTATTGTAATGAGGGTTATTACATTTGATCAGATTTAATTACTCTGGTCATCGTCCAGTATTTTGGACGGCTGTGCCGTAGTTTCGTGGGAGATAATAATTGTTCACTTTTTGTTGCCAAGGAGAAAAAAAAACGCCTTTTTTTTCTCCATGAAGGAAACGTTGATCAAGCAGGCACTCCTAAGTACCCCCTGACTGATTTAGATTTAACAGAGACATTTAACAGCAATTTGCAGGTCTGAATTTAATGTTTAATGTGGATTTAAGTGTCCAAAGGGAAGGACATCTGCACACTCGTCGGTATAAGATTGTGACGTAATCCATTAAGAGAAGTTGGAATTGAGTATTGTGTCAGGAGTGACCAATGGTGTTGTAGCTGTTTGCCCGTGATTAGAATCTTCTCAGACATGGTTTTTAATGAATAAAGAGCTTCAAGTTATGTGAACACAATTGTAGAATTAAGTGAGGTTTCTCCCAAAACACAGACTCACCTTCAGCTTGACGTAGAGGACGGGCCTCTTCAACCCGGAGCCCTGGCTCCTCTGGATCTCCTCGGGGTTCAGGGTTCGGGGCCGGAGCCTCTGGAGTCTCCGGTTCCGGTCCAGCTTGAACAGGTGGAACCGGGTCTGGGAGCCGGCCAGCTGGGGGAACCGGGACCGGAGCAGGTCCAGGAACCCGGACTCCTGCAGGCCCCGGGGAACCTGCAGGTCCTGGACCGCCGACCTCTGCAGCACTGGAACAAAACAAACAAGGGCCGGGTTTCCCAGATCAGTTAAGTAACTCTTAACAGCAAAGAGCTTCTTTCAAACCTTCTTAAGGAGCTTGTGAAAGAAAAACGCGTTTCCCAGAGTTGCCCTTAGCTTAAGTATCTCTTTCATTAAGAAGGAAATGAAAGATGCTGCTGACCCAGTCTTTACAACCATCTTAGTGACTCGCAGATCCAGCCGCGTCATGCAAATCAATATCACACCAAGCAATGAGATATTAAAACAATGCACCCCGCACAAATTTTGATCTATTTTATACTTTAGATTTATATTGTTTAGCATTCATTGGTGACACCAAAGGGGAAAAAAAAGAAAAGTAAGGAATAACAACAGTTCCTGTATATGCTTTATGCAATACGCACAAATAAAACGATCATCATGACTGTCATTTATCATAATTTGTCTGCACACGTCACACATCTGCGTGCACATATGAGATAATGTACCACACTCAAAAATGCTTCAGGCCACATCAAAAACACATCCACCCTCCAAACCGGCCACATTTAACACATCAGGCAACTGACAGGTGTAACTGAGTTCAGCTGGAACCTCATTAAAGGAGAATTCATCCACTGCTCCATAAAAAGGCGTTGCAAAATCACACGTGTGAGATGCCACGGCTGCTATACAGTAGGGATGTGCAAACAAGGGTACCTCACGATTCGATTCGATTTCGATTATTGGAGCTTCGATTCTTCGATTATAACGATTGTCGATTCGATTATTGGTGCCACGATTCTTGGATTATTGTGATTTTTAATGCTTTTTTCCATACAAGATTGATTTTGTCTTCATCTGTGGCTACATTTGTAAATAAATAGCCAATCAATGAACTCAGTTCCTCTAACAACACTCATTAAGTAAATAACAAGGTTTTTTGAACATTTGTATTTTTCAAAGACACAAAATAATGTATTTTAATGACTATGTAAACATTTGCTCTTTGACTTCCTTAACTTTGACCAGGGAAAGCTGCACTTGCATGAGAGCGCCCTCTATTGGTGGAAAACACTGAAAACGCTCAAGCCCTGGATTTAATGAGTTCATTAATTCAAGTAAACTAGATATGTACTTAGTGTAAACATATCTGCCTTATTTACAGTGAACAATAAGAAATGTGCATTCTTGAAAATGAAATGATTCAGCAGCTTATTCAGTCTGGAATCTGGATAGGATAATTAACAAAAAAAAAAAAAAATGTTTTTTTTTTTTAATTAATCGATTCCAAATCGTCACGTGACGCATCGCGATGCATCGACACATCGATGAATTGCACCCACCTCTACTATACAGCATATTCTGGCCGCAAATCAACCGCGTCGCCGTGCGCGAAACAGAACGGTTTATATGAAAGCATTGGTGCGTCAGCACTTCAACCCCTGGACGTGCTGTCGGACCGGGCTGTTCAGACGAGGTACTGGCTTCCACGGGCTGAGATACAACGCCTTATCACGTTGGTGTCTCCACATATCCGGAGGGAAACCCGGTGCAACTTGGCCCTAACCCTGGAGGTCCAGTTACTGCTGCACTGCCTTCTTACGGAGTGGGGAGTTTCCTGGAGGTGTTGTGTCATCCGCAAAAATACCTTTATGCAGGATGTTAGAGGAGTTCTCAAAATCGTTTACATATAAGATGAAAACAAGCGGTCCTGGTATCGAACCTTGTGGGACTCCATGTTTAATGGTTTTACATTGTGATTTACTATTATTTACATTTACGTATCGCTAGCTTTCATATACATAGCTTCTGAACCAACTGAGCCCTGCGGTGGATGGATGATGGATGAATGAATGAATGAATGAATGAATGATGGATGGATGGATGGATGGATGGATGGATGGATGGATGGATGAATGAATGAATGAATGAATGAATGAATGAATGAATAAATGAATGAATGAATGAATGAATGAATGAATGAATGAATGAATGAATGAATGAATGAATGAATGATGGATGGATGGATGGATGAGTACCCACTAGGAATGGGTGATATTTTACCGTTCACGATAAACCGTCAAAAAAATTCCCCACGGTAAGAATTTGTATCTCACGGTAAAAACGATAAATTCCCGTTGATGATGTTTTTGTGTAACAAACATGGCGGAAGGCGGATCTGAGAGCGAGGAGCTCGTTGTTAAACGAGGCTCCAGCTCCGTTATCTGGAACTGGTTTGGATTTAAAAAGAGAGACGAGGAGCAAACATCATCTATTATGTGCAGAGTCTGCAAAAAACAGAAGGAAATGTTTGTTACATTTTGATATATCGTTTGACTATTAGGAAAACAAATTGCAATAGTATCTAACCTGTGGCATGTTCCAACCACAGGTTAATTTGCAAATTTTATTTATATTAGAAGACGTCATCACTGATTGGATTTTATTTTCAGTGAACTTTTATTTATTTGTCCTGTTTCTTTATTTATCAAGTTGTATTTTTTTCTACTTTGGGATTTTATAAGATAAGAAAACTTGTTTTGGGGGCTCCAAAGACTGAATGTGGTGATAGATTTATAGTTACAAAGTTGGAGTTGAATTGGTATTTTTTTTAATCGTCATTTTTATCGTTATCGGGATAAATGTCAGAAATGATCGTGATACATTTTTTAGTCCATACCGCCCATCCCTAGTACCCACCGTCCTCGGGGACTCCGTCCTCCGGGTTCTCCTCCTCCAGGACGCTGATCCGGAGGACTTGGGGACCCTGGGGGTCACTGCGGGGTCGGCCCCGCTTCCTGTTGACGGGGGGGTTCCTGGGGGACCGGGACCTGGGGGGGTTCCTAGGGGACCGGGACCTGGGGGGGGCAGGAGAACAGGGGGTCATGAGGATGTCTGGACCAACCTCGTGTGAAGCTGGACCCACAACTCACCTTTGTAAACCCCATCAAACATCTGTACGAAACTTGCTTTTTCCATATAAAGAACATAATAACTCCGCCCCTTCCTCACTTTTCTCTGATGCAGAAAACTCGTCCACGCCCTTAATCTCCTCCAGGCTCGACTACTGTAACAGCCTGCTCATCAGTACTGGACTACTGTAACAGCCTGCTCATCAGTATCAACTACTGTAACAGCCTGCTCATCAGTATCAACTACTGTAACAGCCTGCTCATCAGTACTGGACTACTGTAACAGCCTGCTCATCAGTACTGGACTACTGTAACAGCCTGGTAACAGCCTGCTCATCAGTACTGGACTACTGTAACAGCCTGCTCATCAGTATCAACTACTGTAACAGCCTGCTCATCAGTACTGGACTACTGTAACAGCCTGCTCATCAGTACTGGACTACTGTAACAGCCTGCTCATCAGTACTGGACTACTGTAACAGCCTGCTCATCAGTACTGGACTACTGTAACAGCCTGCTCATCAGTACTGGACTACTGTAACAGCCTGCTCATCAGTACTGGACTACTGTAACAGCCTGCTCATCGGTACTGGACTACTGTAACAGCCTGCTCATCGGTACTGGACTACTGTAACAGCCTGCTCATCAGTACTGGACTACTGTAACAGCCTGCTCATCAGTACTGGACTAACGTAACAGCCTGCTCATCAGTATCTACTACTGTAACAGCCTGCTCATCAGTATCAACTACTGTAACAGCCTGCTCATCAGTACTGGACTACTGTAACAGCCTGCTCATCGGTACTGGACTACTGTAACAGCCTGCTCATCAGTATCAACTACTGTAACAGCCTGCTCATCGGTACTGGACTACTGTAACAGCCTGCTCATCAGTACTGGACTACTGTAACAGCCTGCTCATCAGTACTGGACTACTGTAACAGCCTGCTCATCAGTACTGGACTACTGTAACAGCCTGCTCATCAGTACTGGACTACTGTAACAGCCTGCTCATCAGTACTGGACTACTGTAACAGCCTGCTCATCAGTATCCATTACTGTAACAGCCTGCTCATCAGTACTGGACTACTGTAACAGCCTGCTCATCAGTATCAACTACTGTAACAGCCTGCTCATCAGTACTGGACTACTGTAACAGCCTGCTCATCGGTATCAACTACTGTAACAGCCTGCTCATCAGTATCAACTACTGTAACAGCCTGCTCATCAGTATCAACTACTGTAACAGCCTGCTCATCAGTACTGGACTACTGTAACAGCCTGCTCATCGGTATCAACTACTGTAACAGCCTGCTCATCAGTATCTACTACTGTAACAGCCTGCTCATCAGTACTGGACTACTGTAACAGCCTGCTCATCAGTATCAACTACTGTAACAGCCTGCTCATCAGTACTGGACTACTGTAACAGCCTGCTCATCGGTATCAACTACTGTAACAGCCTGCTCATCAGTATCTACTACTGTAACAGCCTGCTCATCAGTACTGGACTACTGTAACAGCCTGCTCATCGGTATCAACTACTGTAACAGCCTGCTCATCAGTATCTACTACTGTAACAGCCTGCTCATCAGTACTGGACTACTGTAACAGCCTGCTCATCGGTATCAACTACTGTAACAGCCTGCTCATCAGTATCTACTACTGTAACAGCCTGCTCATCAGTACTGGACTACTGTAACAGCCTGCTCATCGGTATCAACTACTGTAACAGCCTGCTCATCAGTACTGGACTACTGTAACAGCCTGCTCATCAGTACTGGACTACTGTAACAGCCTGCTCATCAGTATCTACTACTGTAACAGCCTGCTCATCGGTACTGGACTACTGTAACAGCCTGCTCATCAGTACTGGACTACTGTAACAGCCTGCTCATCAGTACTGGACTACTGTAACAGCCTGCTCATCAGTACTGGACTACTGTAACAGCCTGCTCATCAGTACTGGACTACTGTAACAGCCTGCTCATCAGTACTGGACTACTGTAACAGCCTGCTCATCAGTACTGGACTACTGTAACAGCCTGCTCATCAGTACTGGACTACTGTAACAGCCTGCTCATCAGTATCAACTACTGTAACAGCCTGCTCATCAACCGTGTTGTTTTGTCGTCAGGTGTTTTATCAATAAAGTTGTGATTACTTCCTGTTTCCTCTGGTCTGGGCGGCTGATGTCGTGGCTGAGCTGCAGTCGGTCCCGTCGGCCCGGTTCTGCTGGTTCTGGGGGGGTCGGACCTGGTCCCCGTGGTTCTGGTTCTGGGGGTCCGCCGGCGTCTGTAAAGGTCACCAGAGGTCACTTCAACCAGAACCACGCCGCTTTTAAAGTACAACCGGGTCAGACCCGGGTCAGAAGCAGAACCAGACCTTGGGTCTGATGTAGAGCACCGCGGCCCGGAGTCCCCCCTGGACCTGGACCAGGTTCTGCTGGATTTCCTCCGGGACCCGGGTCTGCACCTGCAGGGGGCGGAGCCTCCGGCTGCGGTCCGAGGTCAGCAGGTCCAGGTCCTGGTTCTGGTCCAGCTGGAACCGGGACCTCAGCAGGTCCAGGAACCCGGACTCCTGTAGACCCGGGGGGACCAGCAGGTCCTGGACCGGGGACCGCTGGAACACTGGAACACAGAGATGAATGGATGAATGGGGGGACCAGCAGGTCCAGGACCGGAGACCGCTGGAACACTGGAACACAGAGATGAATGGATGAATCAGCAGGTCCTGGACCGGGGGCCGCTGGAACACTGGAACACAGAGATGAATGGATGAATGGATGGATGGAGGGACCAGCAGGTCCTGGACCGGGGACCGCTGGAACACTGGAACAGAGAAATGAATGGATGAATGGATGAATGGGGGGACCAGCAGGTCCAGGACCGGAGACCGCTGGAACACTGGAACACAGAGATGAATGGATGAATGGATGAATGGGGGGACCAGCAGGTCCATGAACCCGGACTCTGGTAGACCCGGGGACCGCTGGAACACTGGAACACAGAGATGAATGGATGAATGGAGGGACCAGCAGGTCCTGGACCGGGGACCGCTGGAACACAGAGATGAATGGATGAATGGAGGGACCAGCAGGTCCAGGACCGGAGACCGCTGGAACAGAGAGATGAATGGATGAATGGAGGGACCAGCAGGTCCAGGACCGGAGACCGCTGGAACAGAGAGATGAATGGATGAAGTGAGCACCGCGGCCAGTGGCGCGGCTCTCAAACCTGTTGACTGTGTTGGGGGGGTTGATAAGAGGGGGGGTCTGATAAGAGGGGGGGGCCGAGGAAGGCGTTGAGTTGAGGGAGGTGGTTATCAGTAAGTGTACGTGTAGCGATGAGTCCGTGAACTTCGCTCGGAGCTGCTCCTCAGCCAATGTCCTTGATGTTATCAGACGGCTCGGTCAGTTCTGATCCAGGTCCACAGATGTTCCTGAGAGGGGAGGGTTAGTGGGGGCAGAGCATCTTGTTTACTTTCCACCAGGGAGATTGTGACCAGAGCGATCGGCCAAAAACCGCCCTGTCAAGGTCAGATTGTAGAATCAACAATTATATTGAAAACAGGCAGGCTCAGTAATTTTCCGTCTGCCTTCAGTCTCTGGTTCATAAATGGCGACTCCAATCAGACGAATGAATGAATGAATGAATGAATGAATGAATGAATGAATGAATGAATGAATGAATGAATGAATGAATGAACGAACGAATCTTACCCAGGTTGGACAGCATCCAGGTCTGAGGATCCTCGAGGAACCGGACCTTGAGGCTCAGGTGGTTCTGGGGGTCACTGTTACTGGTACCAGTACTGGTCCTGGTTCTGCTGGGCCTCCTCCTGCCAGACGGAGTTCTGGAGAGGGAGGAACTTCCACACTTTAGTTCCTGGGATCTAGACCTGGGAACTGGACCCGGGGAACTAGACCCGGGAACTAAAGTGTCCCGACCCGGGAACTAGACCCGGGAACTGGACCCGGGAACTAAACCCGGGAACTATAGTGTCCCGACCCGGGAACTAGACCTGGGAACTAAAGTGTCCAGACCCGGGAACTAGACCCGGGAACCAGACCCGGGAACTAAACCCGGGAACTATAGTGTCCCGACCCGGGAACTAGACCTGGGAACTAAAGTGTCCCGACCCGGGAACTAGACCTGGGCCCGGGAACTAAACCCGGTAACTAAACCCGGGTCCGGGAACCAAACCTGGGTCCGGGAACTAAACCCGGGAACTAGACCGGGGTCCGGGAACTAGACCCAGGTCCAGGAACCAACCCCGGGTCGGTCCACCTGAGGCTGCATCTACCTGGACGGTACTTTGTAGTCCGGGTCCAGGTCTCTTGTGGTTCCGGAGCTGGTGGTGAGTGGCTCCGCCTCCTCCCCCTCCTCTGACTCCGCCTCCTCCTTCAGTCCTGCCTCCTCTGGCCCCGCCTCCTTCTCCTCTGGCTCCTCCCCCTCCTCTGGCTCCGCCTCCTCACAGGTGAGACCCGGCGCTGCCGATTCCTCCTCACCTGAACACATCAGTCATCAGCAGCTGGAGAACCTGGTCCAGACCTGGACCTGGACCTGGTCCAGACCTGAACCTGAACCTGGTCCAGACCTGGACCTGGTCCAGACCTGGATCTGGTCCTGGTCCAGACCTGGACCTGGACCTGGTCCAGACCTGAACCTGAACCTGGTCCAGACCTGAACCTGGACCTGGTCCAGACCTGGACCTGGACCTGGACCGGACCTGGTCCTGGTATATTCCCAGAATATTCACATTTTTTGAGATGTATGTCTGACTGAACACTGTGCCTGTCCGGTTTTAAATAGGACATTTTCTTAACTTTTTGTATGAACAGCAGCAAAGTTGAATAAAATATCTACAGGACTGTCTCAGAAAATTAGAATATTGTGATAAAGTTCTTTATTTTCTGTAATGCAATTACAAAAACAAAAATGTCATACATTCTGGATTCATTACAAATCAACTGAAATATTGCAAGCCTTTTATTATTTTAATATTGCTGATTATGGTTTACAGTTTAAGATTAAGATTCCCAGAATATTCAAATTTTTTGAGATAGTATATTTGAGTTTTCTTAAACTGTAATCCATGATCAGCAATATTAAAATAATAAAAGGCTTGCAATATTTCAGTTGATTTGTAATGAATCCAGAATGGATGACATTTTTGCATTACAGAAAATAAAGGACTTTATCACAATATTCTAATTTTCTGAGACAGTCCTGTATTTTTCATTGAAGTACCATCTTTTTCGTGGTTATTATCATTTGCCACATAATTAAAGCGACATACTAAATTTAAGAAAAAATTACTAATAATCCGATTAGTCGACTAATCGTTTCAATAGTCGGTGACTAGTCGACTATTAAAATAGTCGTTAGTTGCAGCCCTAGTCTAGACCAGTGCAAACCCCGACCCACCTGCTCGTAGGGGTGGGCAAAAATATCGATATGGCAATATATCGCGATACTTTTCCAGCTGATTCAATATCGATATTCAAATTTGAATATCGATATTTTTTTTTAATATTTTTTATCCCCGATTTTTTCCCACTATATCACCCAGTGCTCCTGCCTAAGTGACAGTCCTGGGCATTAACTCTCTACCAACCCCGGGAGGGCCCTGCACTGAGCTCATGTTTTATTTCATTTTATAATTTATTTTTTATATAACACAATTGCCTGTCCTTAAAAAATGAAAAATAATGGCCAGAGGTTTATTTATTTATGGATTTATATCTATACTGACTGATCACTGTGCCTGTCCTTGGTTTTAGTTCCATCTTTCTTGTGTTTATTATCATTTGCCACATAATTAAAGACACCTCATACTAAATTTAATGTTAATTTCATATGATGTAAATAATATGAAAAACATATACAAATATGTTGTAACTTTAGCTTGTATAGTTATAATAAAACATTGTTTTGACTCAGTTTGTCCCATGAATTGTCACTATAATCTGATGAACGTGCAACTCAGATTTTAAGATCCATCACTATCATCTGATGTACATATAATAATAATAATAATAATAATAATAATAATAATAATAATAATAATATATACAACTCGGATTTTAAGATGTGTAATGCATTTTTACATTTTTCGGTGAACTATGTAGAATACAATAATCAGGATATCGCATAATCGGGATATCGCAATGTGTATCGTATCGTGGCTCGAGTATCGTGATGAGTAGAGCTGGGCGGTATACCGGTTCATACCGGTTCATACCGGTTCATACCGAATACCAGTGTTTATTTTTCTTATGATATGAATGTTTCATACACCGTAATACCGGTGAGTATGTACAGTAGCTACACAACGTTGGGAACGTAGCGCCGCTGGACACTGTTAGTGAGGGGACTGTTTAGCAGCAGTGATGCACCGATTGTTCAGGAACTGAAATTGTTCAGCCGAAAATGGTAAAAAAACACTTTCTGTGTTCGGTGGAATAAGTGGGAAAAAACTGAACAATTAATAACGGCGTTGTAAAATAAGGAAATAGACTGGCCGCTCCGTAACTGTTGCACCACAAACATAAATCGTAACCACATAAGAATTTGACCTAACATTCACCAGGAGGTGGAGCCAAAACAACATAATGCTGGGAAATTAAAACATGTTCAGTTTTTTATGTTCAATAAATATTTTCTACCTTGTAATTTTGTAAAAGATTTTTTTCTTTGAAAAGCTTGCCTAAATCAAATTTATTTATACTAGTGTGGACATTAATGTTTTTCTGCAATATTTCCTCCTCATGACGGTAAAATAAGCCATTCTAAGCCAATTTACTGCAGAAATTTCTTTCCAAATCATTAGAAAATGTGGTTAACACTAGGAGTGGGCGATATTTTACCGTTCACGATAAACCGTCAAAAAAATTCCCCACGGTAAGAATTTGTATCTCGCGGTAAAAACTGATAAATTCCCGTTGATGACGTTTTTGTGTAAAGATGATTTATGGTTCTGTGTTAAATCCACACACAACGTACGTGAAGGAAGGAAGGAAGGAAGGAAGGAAGGAAGGAAGGAAGGAAGGAAGGAAGGAAGGAAGGAAGGAAGGAAGGAAGGAAGGAAGGAAGGAAAGATATGAGCCTGAAAGAAAGAAAGAAAGAAAGAAAGAAAGAAAGAAATGAGCCAGAAAGAAAGAAATGAGCCAGAAAGAAAGAAAGAAAGAAAGAAAGAAAGAAAGAAAGAAAGAAAGAAAGAAAGAAAGAAAGAAAGAAAGATATGATATTTAATTGGTGTAGTTTAGTATTTAGTATCTTTTAGAGCAGTGTTTTGGCTCCAAAGACTGAATGTGGTGATAGATTTATAGTTACAAAAGGTGGAGTTGAATTGGTATTTTTTTTTATCGGCATTTTTATCGTTATCGGGATAAATGTCAGAAATTATCGTGATACATTTTTTAGGCCATACCGCCCATCCCTAGTTAACACCCAGTTGTGCATGGAAAAAAAAATAGTGATATACCGTGAAACCGGTATTTTGAAAAATACCGTGATATACATTTTTGGTCATGAGGTCCTTCCCAATACCCACCCCCACCTGCTCGGTCCCCCCGGGGCTCCATGTCCCTCCCCCGGGGCTCCTGCAGCGGTTCCCCCCGGGGCTCCGTGTCCCTCCCCCGGGGCTCCTGCAGCGGTTCCCCCCGGGGCTCCGTGTCCCTCCCCCGGGGCTCCTGCAGCGGTTCCCCCCGGGGCTCCGTGTCCCTCCTCCGGGGCTCCTGCAGCGGTTCCCCCCGGGGCTCCGTGTCCCTCCCCCGGGGCTCCTGCAGCGGTTCCCCCCGGGGCTCCGTGTCCCTCCTCCGGGGCTCCTGCAGCGGTTCCCCCCGGGGCTCCGTGTCCCTCCCCCGGGGCTCCTGCAGCGGTTCCCCCCGGGGCTCCGTGTCCCTCCTCCGGGGCTCCTGCAGCGGTTCCCCCCGGGGCTCCGTGTCCCTCCCCCGGGGCTCCGTCTCCCTCCCCCGGGGCTCCTGCAGCGGTTCTCCCCGGGTCTCCATCCCCCTCCCCCGGGTCTGCTCCAGCTGCTCCATCCGGCTCCTCTGCCGGTCTATGGTGTCCCTGAACCCCGCCGCCTCCCTCTCGTAGTCGGCCACGGTTCTCTCCAGCGCCGCCAGGATCTCCCGGGCGGCGGCGGAGAGCTGCTCCGCCACGACGGCCCGCAGGACCGCGCTGCGGGGCTGCGGGGCCCCGGGGGGGCCCGCGGAGGTCCAGGGGGGGGACGAGGTCTGATCGAACATGCTGATCATTGATCCCCCAACGCGGAGAGGAATCCCGCGCATGCGCACTCGCTCCTGTTATTGTTTTTATTTCTTCTTTTTCTTCTTCAAGCGGCAGCTTTTCATCCTAGAAGTGACGTCACTGCCACCTAGCGTTTAAACAGAAATAAACATTTATAGTTTACAGTTTTTCACAATTGTTTAAACACATTTCCTGATAGACTACCTCACTTTCTCAAAACTCTAAACACAAATGACAAAACTCACACACAAAATGCAAATCCTACACTTCCCTTGCAAAAGCAAAACAGTGTTAACTCTTCACTACAGTTTTTTCTGAATCCTTACAGTTTTTTCTGAATCCTTAAGTACATTTTTTGCAACATTGGCTATTTTTGCTAAACTCTACACACAAATGAGAAAACCTTTCACCAAATTATCAAAACTTTATAGTTCTCTTGCAAAAGCAAACACAGTTTGATTAACTCTACACACCTTAGTAAAAATGGTGTTTTCATATCAGACAGTAAACACATGCCATCATTTACTAAGCACATAATGTGCCAACTACACACTGATGGTATGAATACAAAACACATCTGGCTTTTTTCTTTTTCTGTGCACAAGGTAGGCTAGGTCAGTTTGAGGTCATACTTTTGTCATAGTTCTGTAAACACACAGGGATCCAAACTTCAAGTATTGGTGTTTATTCACACTCGTCAAAACAAAGACACAGCACAGAACACAAAATAATACATTCACAAAAAAAAGACAATCAGCCTACATCATGCCGTCTCTCTGGGTCCAGCCACAAAATCTCATCCACATCGCATGTGATGTCCTCCAGTCCAAGGCACCGGGGAAAATACCTCCTTGCATGCCGTATCCAGGCCTGACATGATGCCTGCTCAATATCTCCACATGCCTCCTCCATTGCCTGTAAAAGGGCTGCGTGTTGATGGGGAAGGCGGTCGTGGACTTTCCAGCGCCAGGCAGAAAAGAACTCTTCAATTGGATTTACACTAAGAATGGAGAGTATGGGGGGGGTTGAGTGCCATGAAGAGTGGGTGATCGGTAAACCAGTTGCGGACCAAAGCAGCCCTATGGAAACTAACATTGTCCTAACATATCGGGTCTGCTCTGGCCCTTCTTCTTCCCCCTCCTCGTCCTCCTCTTGCTGCTCCTTGTCCTCTTCCTCTAACTTCCTCTAAACCTCTCGCTTCTTCACCTCCATGTCCTCTCCCTCGGCCTCCTCTGATTCTTACTCTTCTTGCTCCTTCCATTGTACTCCACACAGACAGCTTACCTGTGGCTTATTTATAGTGCTTAGGCTGATTGCAAAGTGAACTAATTGTCTAAAATTGTTTTCACATGTGAAAGTGTGCCAGACAGTTGGCAAAATAGTGTAAATAATAGCCATACATGTGTATAATTTTGCTAGGAGTGTTTTGGAAATTTGGCAATTGAGTGTAAGCAGCGAATTGTGCCTACAGTTTTGAAAAGTGTGTGTTACAAAATTACAAACTGAGTGCAAAGCAGTATTTGTGCTTTTAATTTGGCTAACTCAGTGAGTGGTTTTGCTATGTGTGTTAATAGTTTTAGAAATTGTGCTACAAGAACATAATTAGCGCCTAAGAATTCAGAAAAAACTGTAAGTACATTTTTTGCAACATTGGTATTTTTGCTAAACTCTACACACAAATGAGAAAACCTTTCACCAAATTATCAAAACGTTATAGTTCTCTTGCAAAAGCAAACACAGTTTGATTAACTCTACACACCTTAGTAAAAATGGTGTTTTCATATCAGACAGTAAACACATGCCATCATTTACTAAGCACATAATGTGCCAACTACACACTAATGGTATGAATACAAAACACATCTGGATTTTTCTTTTTCTGTGCACAAGGTGGCTAGGTCAGTTTGAGGTCATACTTTTGTCATAGTTCTGTAAACACACAGGGATCCAAACTTCAAGTATTGGTGTTTATTCACACTCGTCAAAACAAAGACACAGCACAGAACACAAAATAATACATTCACAAAAAAAAGACAATCAGCCTACATCATGCCGTCTCTCTGGGTCCGGCCACAAAATCTCATCCACATGGCATGCGATGTCCTCCAGTCCAAGGCACCGGGGAAAATACCTCCTTGCATGCCGTATCCAGGCCTGACATGATGCCTGCTCAATATCTCCACATGCCTCCTCCATTGCTTGTAAAAGGGCTGCGTGTTGATGGGGAAGGCGGTCGTGGACTTTCCAGCGCCAGGCAGAAAAGAACTCTTCAATCGGATTTACACTAAGAATGGAGAGTATGGGGGGAGGTTCAGTGCCATGAAGAGTGGGTGATCGGTAAACCAGTTGCGGACCAAAGCAGCCCTATGGAAACTAACATTGTCCCATATGATGACATATCGGGTCTGCTCTGGCCCTTCCTTTTCCCCCTCCTCGTCTTCCTCTTGCTGCTCCTTGTCCTCTTCCTCTAACTTCCTCTAAACCTCTCGCTTCTTCACCTCCACGTCCTCTCCCTCTTGCTTCTTCACCTCCACGTCCTCTTCCTCCAACTCCTTCACCTCCACGTCCTCTTCCTCCAATTCCTTCACCTCCACGTCCTCTTCCTCCAATTCCTTCACCTCCACGTCCTCTTCCTCCAATTCCTTCACCTCCACGTCCTCTTCCTCCAACTCCTTCACCTCCACGTCCTCTTCCTCCAATTCCTTCACCTCCACGTCCTCTTCCTCCAATTCCTTCACCTCCACGTCCTCTTCCTCCAATTCCTTCACCTCCACGTCCTCTTCCTCCAATTCCTTCACCTCCACGTCCTCTTCCTCCAACTCCTTCACTTCCACGTCCTCTTCCTCCAACTCCTTCACCTCCACGTCCTCTTCCTCCAATTCCTTCACCTCCACGTCCTCTTCCTCGGCCTCCTCTGATTCTTACTCTTCTTGCTCCTTCCATTGTACTCCACACAGACAGCTTACCTGTGGCTTATTCATAGTGCTTAGGCTGATTGCAAAGTGAACTAATTCTCTAAAATTGTTTTCACATGTGAAAGTGTGCCAGACAGTTGGCAAAATAGTGTAAATAATAGCCATACATGTGTATAATTTTGCTAGGAGTGTTTTGGAAAGTTGGCAATTGAGTGTAAGCAGCGAATTGTGCCTACAGTTTTGCAAAGTGTGTGTTACAAAATTACAAACTGAGTGCAAAGCAGTATTTGTGCTTTTAATTTGGCTAACTCAGTGAGTGGTTTTGCTATGTGTGTTAATAGTTTTAGAAATTGTGCTACAAGAACATGATTAGCGCCTAAGCTTTCAGAAAAAACTGTAAATGGTATTTCCTTCTCAAATGGCAAACACATACATCATTTGAGTAGACGAGAATGAAGAATGCCTCAGTAGAATCATGCATTTGTATAACAGTGTTAAACCTTCAGCTGTTGGATGGACAGTGTTGTGCAAGTTCATGCTTCTCATGAACTAGTTCAAAGTTCAGTTCACATAGTTTAAAAATGAACAGTTCACATTCATAGTTCACCATATTAATTTTGAACTAGTTCAAATTCAGTTCATTTCAATATTTTTAGGTGAGAAGTACGAATGAAACGCCCCCCTATCCTAAAAGTGTTCACTGTATACCAGTGGTCTTCAGCCCTGGTCCTCAGGACCCTGTTAGATATTTCCCCTCAGAACCCTGATATAAATGACTGTCATTAACAGACTTGTGCAGACCTGGATGACAAGCTGATGACGGCCATTAATTAGAATCAGGTGTGATGATGCAGGAAACATGTAAAACATGCAGGACAGGGTTAAAGACCCCTGCTGAATACAATCATGTATTTTCCTAGTGGCGTTTCAACTTCAAATCTCCAACATTGTAGTGCATTATCAATTTGTCTACCTGTTACTGGGAAATCAGACCTCTTGGTCTTTCTGGGAACTTTTTTGATTGTTAAGGACTCGCAGATATTTCCTCACACTGGACTGATGCTTTAACTCCACATGACGTTTCAAATGTGAAGTTGACGAGGCAGACGCTTGGACTTGTTTTCTCAGCGCAGGTGGACATAATTTGCACAGAAAGGTTAGTTTCCTACCGTCAGACTCTTTGGGAGACGATGTGTAAAATTCCCGCAGATAATGATAAACGGATCATCATCTGACGGCTCGCTGACGCTGCGTCTGCAACGTCTCTCTTCACCCGTCAAGGCTGATTTATGGTTCCGCGTTAAATCGACGGCAAAGACTACGGCGTAAGGTACGCAGCGACGCAAACCATACGGTCCGCACACCACGTACCCTACGCCGTAGGTCCGTGTTGGTGTAACGCGGAACAATAAATCAGATAAGAAGATTATTCCGTAATAATTGGACCTAAACAGTGAAGCTGCAACTCACATAATCTGAACAGTTCAAATTCCAGATCATCATCTGCAGAATGAACAAGTTCACGTTCAAGTTCTTTATGTGTAAATATGTTGCGTTCAGTTCAACGTTCTTACAGAAAAGTGTTCAATGAACGCGTTCATTTGAACGCGTTCACAACACTGTGGATGGAATATATCACCATATAGTAGTCATAGGTATAGGCTACTCAAATAGAAAACACACAATTATTTACTGTAACAAAAAAATAATATTTTATTTGGACTCAAAATGTGCAGTCCACTGGACATCACAGCAAGCTGTGGATGAAAACTTGACAGAAAATAGAAACAAAACAAAGGCTGCATCCTGCCTTTCATCCCTGGCTGGCCACAGGACCTCATCCACGTCGCAGGCGATGTTCTCCCTGGCCGAGCAGCGATGTTCTCCCTGGAGGAGCAGCGATGTTCTCCCTGGATAAGCAGCAATGTTCTCCCCGGCCGAGCAGCGATGTTCTCCCTGACCGAGCAGCGATGTTCTCCCTGGCCGAGCAGCGATGTTCTCCCTGACTGAGCAGCGATTTTCTCCCTGGAGAAGCAGCGATGTTCTCCCTGGCCAAGCAGCGATGTTCTCCCTGGCCGAGCAGCGATGTTCTCCCTGGCCGAGCAGCGATGTTCTCCCTGGAGGAGCAGTGATGTTCTCCCTGGCCGAACAGCGATGTTCTCCCTGGAGGAGCAGCGATGTTCTCCCTGGCCGAGCAGCAATGTTCTCCCTGGAGGAGCAGCGATGTTCTCCCTGGAGAAGCAGCGATGTTCTTCCTGGCCGAGCAGCGATGTTCTCCCTGGCCGAGCAGCAATGTTCTCCCTGGAGGAGCAGCGATGTTCTCCCTGGAGGAGCAGCGATGTTCTCCCTGGATAAGCAGCGATGTTCTCCCCGGCCGAGCAGCGATGTTCTCCCTGACCGAGCAGCGATGTTCTCCCTGGCCGAGCAGCGATGTTCTCCCTGGAGAAGCAGAGATGTTCTCCCTGGCCGAGCAGCGATGTTCTCCCTGACCGAGCAGTGATGTTCTCCCTGGAGAAGCAGCGATGTTCTCCCTGGCCGAGCAGCGATGTTCTCCCTGGCCGAGCAGCGATGTTCTCCCTGGCCGAGCAGCGATGTTCTCCCTGACTGAGCAGCGATTTTCTCCCTGGAGAAGCAGCGATGTTCTCCCTGGCTGAGCAGCGATGTTCTCCCTGGCCGAGCAGCGATGTTCTCCCTGACTGAGCAGCGATTTTCTCCCTGGAGAAGCAGCGATGTTCTCCCTGGCTGAGCAGCGATGTTCTCCCTGGCCGAGCAGCGATGTTCTCCCTGGCCAAGCAGCGATTTTCTCCCTGGAGAAGCAGCGATGTTCTCCCTGGCCAAGCAGCGATGTTCTCCCTGGAGAAGCAGCGATGTTCTCCCTGGCCGAACAGCGATGTTCTCCCTGGAGGAGCAGCGATGTTCTCCCTGGCCGAACAGCGATGTTCTCCCTGGCCGAACAGCGATGTTCTCCCTGGCCGAACAGCGATGTTCTCCCTGGAGGAGCAGCGATGTTCTCCCTGGAGGAGCAGCGATGTTCTCCCTGGCCAAGCAGCGATGTTCTCCCTGGAGAAGCAGCGATGTTCTCCCTGGCCGAGCAGCGATGTTCTCCCTGGCCAAGCAGCGATGTTCTCCCTGGAGAAGCAGCGATGTTCTCCCTGGAGGAGCAGCGATGTTCTCCCTGGCCGAGCAGCGATGTTCTCCCTGTTAGAGCAGCGATGTTCTCCCTGGCCGAGCAGCGATGTTCTCCCTGGCCGAGCAGCGATGTTCTCCCCGGTCGAGCAGCGATGTTCTCCCTGGCCGAGCAGCGATGTTCTCCCTGGCCGAGCAGCGATGTTCTCCCTGGCCGAGCAGCGATGTTCTCCCTGGCCGAGCAGCGATGTTCTCCCTGACTGAGCAGGTTCAAGTTCTTTATGTGTAAATATGTTGCGTTCAGTTCAACGTTCTTACAGAAAAGTGTTCAATGAACGCGTTCATTTGAACGCGTTCATGCACAACACTGTGGATGGAATATATCACCATATAGTAGTCATAGGTATAGGCTACTCAAATAGAAAACACACAATTATTTACTGTAACAAAAAAATAATATTTTATTTGGACTGCAGTGATTTTCTCCCTGGAGAAGCAGCGATGTTCTCCCTGGCCGAGCAGTGATGTCCTCCCTGGCCGAGCAGCGATGTTCTCCCTGGCCGAGCAGCGATGTTCTCCCTGGCCGAGCAGCGATGTCCTCCCTGGCCGAGCAGCGATGTCCTCCCTGGCCGAGCAGCGATGTTCTCCCTGGAGAAGCAGCGATGTTCTCCCTGGAGGAGCAGCGATGTTCTCCCTGGAGGAGCAGCGATGTTCTCCCTGGCCGAGCAGCAATGTTCTCCCTGGAGGAGCAGCGTTGTTCTCCCTGGCCAAGCAGCGATGTTCTCCCTGGAGGAGCAGCGATGTTCTCCCTGGCCAAACACCGATGTTCTCCCTGGAGGAGCAGCGATGTTCTCCCTGGCCGAGCAGCGATGTTCTCCCTGGCCGAGCAGCGATTTTCTCCCTGGAGAAGCAGCGATGTTCTCCCTGGCCGAGCAGCAATGTTCTCCCTGGCCGAGCAGCGATGTTCTCCCTGGAGAAGCAGCGATGTTCTCCCTGGCCGAGCAGCGATGTTCTCCCTGGAGGAGCAGCGATGTTCTCCCTGGCCGAGCAGCGATGTTCTCCCTGGCCGAGCAGCGGGGGAACAATCTCCTACAACGCCGCATGAAGCCTGGACAGGCCTCGGCAGAGAGATTGCCACATGCGTCCTCCGTGGCCTGCAGGAGTGGGATCCGTGTCTGAGGATTTCTCTCGTATACCTTCCATCTCCATGCAGAGAAAAACTCCTCAATTGGGTTGAGGAAGGGAGAGTATGGAGGGAGATATAGGAAATCAACTTTTGGATGGACCCTGAACCACTCACGGACCAGAGCAGCCTGGTGGAAACTGACATTGTCCCAGATAACAACGAACCTGACCACCTCTGTGTCCTCCATCTGGTCTGGCTGGACAATGATATTGTAGAGCTGGTCCAGGAATGCTAGAAGAAGTGCAGTGTTGTAGGGGCCAAGGGTGGCATGGTGATGGAGCACACGTTGTTATGTTCCCTCCACGTTGGCCAGGGACCTCTGCTGTGCAACTCGGGTAGCTTGGCTGTCCAGTTATCGAAGGCTATTAATGAATATTATTTTTTTTAATTCAAGATCTTTTTATTAAAATTTTCACAAAGTAAAAAAGGTGAAATGCTGCATGTCAATTACAAACATTTTGATTAGGCATGGGCATGTTAATCATAGCATACACCAGTGTACAGAATATAAAAAACAATTAAACAGTATGAAAAAATATAAAATAGTAACAAAAACAAACTACAGACCAAACTAATCCCTCCCCTGTCACTGCCAGATTACTAATCACAATATGAGGTCACTCTATCATCAAAAGCCTGCACTAGGAATATAAAAGAAATATGAAGTATAGTTCACAGGGTCTGGAATGCTTCTCCCCACACTTTCTGGAACTTATTTGATTGCTGAAGCGAGTATCTAATTTTCTCCAGTTTTAAGCAGGACATGATGTCTTCCAGCCATTGCGCACGAGTAGGAGGGAAGGGATCCTTCCACCTGAACAGAATTGCCCGACGAGCCAAAAGGGAGGCAAAAGACAAAGTGTGCCCCTGTGCAGTGGTTAACTTCCTTCCTCCCTCCATGACCCCAAACAGGGCAGTCAGTGGGTTTGGTTCTAATCTGATTTTAAGCACCAGAGAGAGAGTATGAAAGACTTCCATCCAGTATTTGTTTAGACATGGGCAGGACCAGTACATGTGGATGAGAGAGGCTTCTGCTACTTTACATCTTACACAGTATGGACTAATATCTGGGTACATGGAGGATAACTTTGCTTTGGAAATATGAGCCCTGTGTACCACTTTAAACTGAATTAAGCAGTGACGTGCGCACAGGGAGGTTGTATTAACCAGTTTGAGTATGGACTCCCAGGTATCCTCTGATAAGGGAAGCCCTAAGTCCTGCTCCCATGCTGCTTTGAGTTTATCTGTAGGGGCACTCTTAAGATCCAGCAACATGCCATAGAAAGACGAAATGAGCCCCTTTTTGAATGGGTCTGTGGCAAGAACTTTGTCAACTGTGGTCGAGCCTATCGATGCACCAGGGCTGGGTGTCTGGGAAAGAACAAAATGTCTAGCCTGAAGATACCTAAAGAAATGTGATTTTGGAAGGCTGAATTTACTACTTAACTGCTCAAAAGATGCCACGGTGCCGTCTATGAACATATCTCTAAAACGAATCATACCCCTCCTGTGCCATTCCTGGAAGGTGGGGTCCTCAAGGGATGGTTTGAAAGAGTGATTTGATGCAATGGGGCTAAGAAGAGAGAAGCTGTGAAAACCAAAAAACTTCCTAAATTGGGCCCAAATTCTAAGAGAATGTTTAACCACTGGGTTTTTGATTGATTTAAGTGAAGGAAGTGGAAGTGAGGAGCCGAGTAGGGCAGGAATTGACAGGTCATCAGTTGGATGTAACTCCATCGCCACCCAGTCAGGGCGGTCAGCGCCGTCGCAGTAGAAGGACCAGAATGCAAGGCAGCGCAGGTTAGCAGCCCAATAGTAATAACGAAAGTTTGGGAGGGCCAGACCACCTGCAGACTTAATTTTTTGAAGGTGAGTTTTGTTCAAACGTGGCCGTTTACCCCGCCATAGGTATGTAGATATAACTGAGTCAAGGGACTGAAAAAAAGAACCAGGAATAAAGAGTGGTAAGGTCTGGAAAAGGTACAAAAATTTAGGTAAAATGGTCATTTTAACTGAATTGATGCGACCCACAAGAGAAATTGACAGGGGTGACCATTGTGTAAGGGTTTGTTTGGTCTCATTTAACAATGAGATAAGATTCTCTTGGAGCAGGTCTTTGTGTTTCCTTGTCACAGATATGCCTAAATAGGAGAATTTGTCATTTGCGATTTTAAAGGGAAAATTGGAAAGGTCTAAAGCATGCGATTCGAGATTGGTAGGGAAAAGCTCACTTTTGCTGAGATTCAGTTTATAGCCTGAGAGTTTCCCAAACTGACTGAGAAGTGACAGCGCAGGGGGTAATGAGGCCAGAGGGTGAGAGATGAAAAGCAAGAGGTCATCGGCATAAAGCGAGACCTTATGTTCCCTGCCACCTCTCCAGATACCGGACACATCCTCACAAGATCGGAGCGCTGTGGCAAGCGGTTCGATAGCCATGTCAAAAAGCATGGGACTAAGGGGGCACCCCTGACGGGTTCCACGATGCAGATTAAATGGTTTTGACCGTTGAGAGTTAGTACGAATTGAGGCTGTTGGGTGTAAATAGAGAAGTTTAATCCACAGAGCAAAGTTCGGACCAAAACCAAACCTGTCCAGCACAGCAAAGAGATAATCCCATTGGACGCGATCAAATGCCTTCTCCGCATCCAGAGAGACAACGCATTCAGGGATAGCCTCAGAGGCAGAGTAGATAATATTGAACAGTCGCCTTGTGTTGAAGTAAGACTGCCTACCTTTAATGAAGCCAGTTTGGTCTTCAGATATAATTGTGGGGAGGGCATTCTCCAGCCTATGGGCTAGGACTTTAGCTAGGATTTTAGCATCTGTGTTTAAGAGGGAGATGGGCCTGTAGGAGGCGCATTCAGTAGGATCCTTCCCTTTTTTAGCTATGAGGGTGATGCAGGCCTCCGAAAAAGAAGGAGGGAGGGAACCGTGGCTGAAGGATTCTGAAAGAACTGTAGATAGCAGTGGGGAAAGCAGAGTAGAAAATTTCTTTAGAAATTCCGCCGGGAAGCCATCAGGGCCAGGACATTTACCCGACTGCAGTGAAGAAATGGCTCGAGTAATTTCCATCAGGGATATCGGTTCTTCTAATGTCTTCCTTAGATCTGGTGAAAGACTGGGAATACTAAGACTATTTAAAAAGTCCGCAATCTCATCTCGATCAGTCTGAGATTCCGAGGTGTATAGCTGGGTATAAAAGTCCCTGAATGCTTCATTTATGAGTAAGTGGTCTGTAGTTACATGGCCATTTGGTAATCGAATCTTAGAAATATTTTGTTTAGCCTTAGAGCCTTTAAGTTGGTTGGCTAATAATTTGTCAGATTTGTCTCCATAAACATAAAACCTGGTTTTACTTTTCAGAAGTGACTGTTCAATTGGGTGAGTGGTAAGCAGGTCAAATTTAGTTTTAAGTTCTAGCCGCTTTTTGTAAAGATCTGGGGATTTAGTCCGAGAATATTCTTCATCGACCTCTTTGATTTGGCGGGCAAGGTCTGATCGCTCCCTATAAGATTTTTGCCTCACCCTAGCAGTGTAGGATATAATCTGTCCCCGGAGATAAGCCTTGAGGGAGTCCCAGACAGTTAGACTAGACATTCCTGGAGTCATATTCGTGGATAGGAAAAAGGCTATTTCCGTTTCCATAGATTTAACAAAATTTGTGTCCGACAGCAGAGTTGAATTGAATCGCCACTGTCTGTCTCTCTGAGGTAGGTCAGGAAGGGACATGGTTAGAACCACAGGAGCGTGGTCGGAAATGACAATGCTCTGATAAGCACAGGAATGAACCAGGGGAATCAGTTGATTATCAATAAAAAAATAATCAATCCTCGAGTATGTGTGGTGCACTTGTGAGAAAAAGGAGTATTCTCTGTCACATGGATGTAAAGAACGCCACACATCACAAACACCGTAGTCAGAAAGGAACGCCTGAATAAGACGGGCTGACTTACTTGCTGTGCCGGGGTTGGTAGAGGATCGGTCTAGGACTGGGTCGAGCCAGCAATTAAAATCACCACCCAGTATGAGAGAATATGTATTAAGGTCAGGGAGCAGTGAAAACAGTCGTTCAAAAAAGACTGCATCATCTGAATTAGGGGCATAAACGTTCACAAGTACGACCAATGTATTGAATAATTTCCCAGAAACGATCACGTAGCGACCAAACTTGTCAGAAATCACATTGTGCTGCTCAAATGAAACATCCTGACTGATCAGAACTGAAACTCCTCGGGCCTTAGCTTGAAAGGAGGAGTGAAATCTCTGCCCTGACCACCTCGGGAACAGGCGGCTATTATCAGAACTGCGAATATGAGTTTCTTGTAGAAAGGCTATTTCTGTTTTAAGGTGTTTTAGATGTGAGAAGATCCTCTTCCTTTTAACAGGGTGATTCAGACCCTTAACATTCCAGCTCACCAACTTCAAGTATCTACTCATAATATCTAAGAAGAAAAATTAGGTGTGCACAATGACCTAGGCAGAAAAAAAGAAAACGGAAAGGAGGTTGAATGTGACCCACATTGAGTAATGAGTTGAAAAGAGTTAATGCAAAGTTTCTGGCAGTGACATATCCCCCCGACCCACCCCCCCCAACTAAGACAGCTGCTATAGAAAAATAAAAAAAAAGCAGCAAGCTCTTCAAAACAAACAAAGTGCAATAACGCATCTTCCAATCCTACACACTAATAGCTTTTGCTCCCGTATCATGGGTGTATACCTATTAGCACCTTAAAACGTGTAGATATAAATAAAAAAAAGGAATACCCTCTCAAATCTTGACCTGGAAGTCCCGATATGAGCCCAGAAATATTTGTACAAAAATATAAAATATAAAACGTCCGACTTAAGCAGCGTAAAAGTAAGGTTAACAGCTTACAATTATTACAAAACTTATAGGTAAATCGGAAAAGCTTTTTTTTTTTTTTTTTTTTTTTCTCTCCCTCTTCACCACTTATTTTCCCCCTTCCCTCAAATAGCCAAAAATAACTGCAAATTAATAATATTTGCAAAAGGGCAGTCAAACTAACAACAGAGAAAATACTGGTTGTCGCGGGGTTACTCACCCTCCCCTCAGGAATAATGTGGCTCACGTAAAAAAAAAAAAAAAGAGAGAGAAAAAAAAGTCAGTCCGTGAGCGTCAGTGAGCCGCACCGGGCTGCAGGCGGAGCCGTGGCAGCCTCCAATGGTCCCGTTACGGCGGGTTTGAAGTTTTGCTGCGACTCGTGATGAATTTGCGCGCCTCATCCACGGAGCCGATCCACTTCCTGGCCCCCCCGGACAGCGTGAGCCGGAGCCGGGCGGGGAAGAGCAGAGCCGGCCTCAGACCCAGCTGGTAGAGCTCCGACATGACTCCGCTGTATTCCGCTCGTTGGCTGGCAACTTCGGGGCTGTAATCCTCCACTATCCGGATGGGGTGGCCGCGATATTCCACCTTTCCTCTCCGGCGCGCCTCCCTGATGAGGAGATCTTTCGTCTGGTACCGGTGAAGGCGGATGATGACCGGACGCGGTCTCTGTCCCGGGGCCGGCTTGGCGGCGAGCGAGCGGTGCGCTCTGTCTATCTCTGGCGGTGACGGCAGCGTATCGTTCCCGAACACCTCACACAGCAGCTTGGAGAAGAAAGCCGTTGGAGACGCGCTCTCGGTAGACTCCGGTAAGCCCAGGATACGGATGTTCTGCCTTCTGCTTCGGCTTTCCAAATCCACCACGTTAGCCTTCAGCCGAGCATTATCATCCCGTAGAGTCGAGCAGATGCCTTCAAGGTCCGTAACTCGCTGGCTGAGGTCTTCTGTGGCGAGTTCAAGGGACGAAACCCGTTGGCCATGGTCCTCGACCGCGAGCCGCGTTTGGTCGAGTTTGGAGTCGAGCTGACTGAAAGTATTTTTGAACTCGGCGGCCAGGGCAGCGCGGTGTTCCTCCAGCAACGTGGTAATGGCCGCCAGGGTTAAGACAGCGCCAGACTCGTCCTTTTTTCCCGACTTGCCGCTCTTCGAAGCCATCTCGGAGGTAGTTGGGCTCGTTCGAGACAAAAAAAAAGAAAAACAGCAACAGGGAATCCCTTTTAAAGGAAAAAGTTTGAAAGTTTGAGGGCTTGGTGGTTTAAAAAGTTTGGCATTTACGGGAGCACTCACGAAACACGTCTACTCCATCTGCTCACCAACCGGAAGCCGGCATTAATGAATATTATTAATAATTATTAATAATTAATAAAGTTGACTATTTATCAAATTGTATTATCAAAATGATAATTCTCGTAGGGGCACCACCCCCGATGCCTTACTTCGGGGGAAATTGGATAACTAAACAGCAGAAAATCAGTCTCAATATGATTTGAATTATCCTGCAGTACAGCAAATCTTACTATATCTTACAGAATAACAATGAAGGCGTGATGTCCGAACACTAGGCTCTGCTTAAACAAATCAATTTGTGACCAAATCTTGCATGAAATAACAACAACCACTCGTTAAAAATCAATCAGAATTTATTTACATACGGGTATCAAAGAAGATGTGAATAGATACCCAATAAATCCTGACGGCACACTACTTATTATAAAACAATTAATTAACTAGAAAAACAACAATCAATAAAAATGGAACTTAAAGTTAAATGCATGGAATGAAAAAAAAAGAAATCAAAGCAATAATAAAAATGATATCACGAACATGTACAGTTTAAAATATTGCAGTGTTTAAAGATGGCTGCGTTTTTTTTTAAAGATGGCGGAACTGTAACCACGCCACGTGCAATTAGAACGGATGGTGACCCCGGTGTTTAAACCGTGATCAACTGGCGAAACGGCGCTTTAAAACATGAATGACTAGCAGAAAGTAGTGACTACAAATTAATGACAACAGTCCTGATAATGATGCTGGTGTAATCTCAGCTCTGAACACAGATTTAGCTCTGTAACACTCCCAGTTAAACTCATACACCCAGGTCTCAAAACCTCACGCCTCCTCGGGTCTCCGGGTGTTACTCCCGGTGTTTAAACGTGACTACTGGCGAAACGGCGCCACCAAATGAACAAATAACCGTAATATGCACACAGTAATTTCATTAAACATAAATTCAGGTCTACACCAGTGACTGATCGCCCAGACCGCAGCTCACGCGTCCTCGGGAGTCCGGACCTGAGGCTGCAGGCTCCGTCGCCGGCGGCTCGGTCCTGCAAGGGGTTTCCTGACGGGGATCCTCAGTTTCTGCGGCCGCTCGGTCTCTCTCCTCTCCTAACTCCACAGAAAAAGTGAACAGTGGCTGTAGAAACAGCACCGGCTCTCTGGTCCTGACCGCGTCCTCAGCACACCGCCTCGCTGCGCACGGGGGCCGGTTCCTCCCTTCAGAACGTCGACTCGTCCCGTGTGGGGTCGCCGGGTTGCGCGAGGGCCTCGCGGTCCAAAGGCTGGAGCTCCGGGCGGGTTTGGGCTCCCGAAGCGGTCGTCCTGGATGAAAAACAGGGCTCGGGGAAAAGGAAAGGAGTTAAGGCAGGGAGACAGAGTCTAGAGCGCAGCGCTCTGAGATCGGACCTTGGGATCGGACCTTGCGCCCGGTCAGTGCGGGCCTCGACGGCTCCTTGAAACCCCCCTCCCCCACAGCTCTTAAAAGCTGCTGGACAGCAACGCGCGTCCCGGATCGTTGGTTGAAGAGAAGAGAAGAGAGCAAAGTCTCGGTGCAGCACGGAGTTTTGTATCTCCGCGCGCTACGATGACGTCATCAGTGCCTCGCTCGGGATTGGGTGCGCGTCGCTCTCAGGCGCCGCCCCATCCCGCAAGGCATGCTGGGATTGTAGTTCATGGCACAGTCGCCATTTTATGAGGCACATTAAAGCCAGTTTCAGGCCGGGGGGGGGGTTGACCAGGGTTTCAACGTTTGAATACGGTATACATTCACAAAATGTTCATAAACCTTTATAACGGTCCACATGATCACTGGGTGTGGTCCAACACCTCTGTGATGACACGCTGGCCGATGATATTCCTCCCTCGCCTTCTTTTTACAAGGTTGAACCCCGCTTCGTCAATGAATATGAATTCAATGGCAAATTGCTGATTGCATGTCTCACAACAGCCGTTGGAGTTTAGAAATGTGATTGACTGTGTGTTCTGTGTGAACAGCAAGAGAGGGAACTCAGGAAGAGTGTACAGGATATTGGAAATTGTGTGTAGATTTGTGAGAAATGTTTGGTATGGAATGGGAATTTGAGTCTAGAGCAGTAAATGTGCTTGGAGTTCAGCAGGATTGGTTCAGCCACCTGAAACATGAGTTTCAGGTTGTGCACATTGTGTCTGATGTTCCAATAAATGTGTTTAAACAATTGTGAAAAACTGTAATAATAAGATTATTGAGAATGATAAAAAACAAATAGATACACAGATACACCAGCTAACTACCAACTAACCACCAGCTGTTTTTTGCTTCTTCCTTTCTTTGTCTTCACTCATTAGATGTTTAATTGTTCTTTTTTTTTCTTCACCCAAAAAATAGTTTTTTTTTTCTATCTGGTTTTTCTCCTTTCTTTTCTTCTTCACCAAAAAGAGGATTTTTTTTCTTATTTTTTTTCTTCATCAAAGAAAAAGAGTTTAAAGGCTTTTTTCCCTTTTTTTCTTTTCTTTTTTCTCCACCAAAAAAAATAAATTAAAGGGTTTTTACTTATTCCTTTCTATTTTTCTCTTCACCCAAAAAAAATATTTATTCCCCCTAAACCGGTTTCAGCCGGTTTTCGATCAGAATTTTGTAAACATCAGATCTCAATACTGATTAATTTAACTGTTGTTTTTACATGTTTAATAGTTTGTATGGTATACGAGCACCTAGCAGCTAGGGTTGCACATCTCTCTGTGATAAACGATTCGATATGAATCTAGATACACAGGTTACGATTCGATTCAAAAACGATATCCTTTTATTACAGACCGATTCGATTCGATTTGATTCGACTCCGAACGATTCGATTCGACGGTTAATATTCAAGTCCAAAAATCCCCAAGCATTGTGGCTTTTGGCATTGGCAAAAAAAAAAAAAAAACAGAACAACAAAATCACATGCTAATGTATTTATTTTTGAACAAAATGGAACAAAAAGAGGTAAAAGTATCACAGAATAGTAACAAAGTGCAATATTTCAGCCTGAGCTTAGTTTTGAACACTAGAGGTCGGTAAAAAAGGTGCAACGTTTCGATGTAAACAAGTTACACACCTAACATCTTAAAATGTGGCAACAATGCACAGTGCTTTGTGTAAAAGATAAAATAAAATAAATAGCCACATGTGTAAAACAAATCAAACTACTGTGTGTGAGGAACCGTTTTCCACGTCAAAAAGCAGTAGTTCACTTCCACCATGCATTTTCATCATCACTGTCCTGTATTTTTTACCAGCGGGGGCCAGATGCAGAGTTATCTCTTAGCGAGAGATGAAGCAGTGGCCGGGATGCAGAGGTATCTGTTAGCGAGACATGAAGCAGTGGTCGGGATGCAGAGGTATCTCTTAGTGAGAGATGAAGCAGTGGCCGGGATGCAGAGGTATCTGTTAGCGAGAGATGACAGCAGTGGCCGGGATGCAGAGGTATCTGTTAGCGAGAGATGAAGCAGTGGCCAGTCCTGCTGCTCTTTCCACCACTGTAGTGGGTTTTTCTGCAGGGGCAACGGATCACGCTCTCTGTACCTCTTGACTTCTTCACTGGCCTTGTCTCTTACAGATGTAGCTGCCATCCTCACTTCAAAGTCTTTTCCCAACAGCTGGTCCAATGCTGACACTTTCTTCTTTTTGACAGGAGGGTCATTATCTGAAATAGAAAACAATTACCATACATTACAGGCTTTGTTTGCCTCAGTGGTGTTTTTTTGTACCTGACCATTCCATCTATCATCACCTGATGTTCAGAATTAATTACAGTTTTGTGCACATATGTAAACGTTGTATCATCATCATCATCATCATCATCATCATCATCATCATCATCATCATCATCATCATCATCATCATCATCATCATCATCATAATTATTATTAAACTCTTTTTTATTTACATGTTGATTCTCTCATTATATTGAATGTGTTGCTGTATGCTAATATTTTAATAATATAGCTGCAGCATGAGTTTAACTCTTTCTTGATTACAAGCTATAAAATACACCAACCAATGTTGCCTAGAAATAAAATGAAGACAAACACAAAACAAACATACAGTAACAGCAGTCAGAATAAATCTAATGACAGCAGACTTGAGAATGCATTGTAATATGTATTTTGTGTTGAGTAAATGATGTTGTGTTGGGGGATTTACCTTGTTGTGCAGAGATGTAGCTTCTGCTGTTATGATTGTGAACGAAGGGGCAGAGATTTGAACCGGGGGTCCAGAGCTGCTGCAATGTAGAAGAGATCATCCTGGCCAGTGTAGCGTTTCTCCAAGTCATTTCTGAATGCTTGTTTCATGTCTTTGATCACCACCAAGTCTTTCGTCTGATGCTTCAAAGTTCTTTTTGGGCTTTGATCTGACAGGGGAAATCATTGAGAGTGTGGGCCGCTTGTCTTCACACATGCTGGTGGTCACAAGTTTGACCGGCGCCATCAGCTTGACAATATCTTCAATGTCGCAAAAGTCTTTGTCCTTAGGAGTGTTAATCTCTTCTCCTCTTCTGAGATCCCTGGACATAAGTGGAAATGGCAGGCTGTTGTTCCAGTACACGTTCCAGCATAATCTGGGTACACGTCTTGGATGAGTTTGTGGATGGGCAAGGCCAGTTGTTTCTGTTTGTCTTGTAGAATTTCTGCTGCCCTGACACTGCGGAGAAAAAAGCCAAACACTCTCCTTACTCTCCCCAGCAAAGTTGCTAGTGTGTCCACTTTGAAGGCTTTCTGTGTGGTCAGATTTATTGTGTGTGCAAAGCACATGAGGTGAGGGCTCATCTCTGCTTCCACGCCAGCTAAGATCATGTTTGTGGCATTGTCAGTTACTAGGGCCGGCTCTTTATCAAGTATTTTCCAGTCAGCACAGGCCTGCTTCAGCAGAGCACCCACATTCTTCCCCGTGTGGGATCCTTTAAATGCCCTGGTCTGTAACACATGAACATTTAACTTCCATTCGGGAGCGATGTGGTGGGCCGTGATCGTCACGTAAGATTCGGTCGCACATGACGTCCAAGCGTCTGTTGTTATAGCCACTCGTTCGGCATTTGTTTGCCAGATCTTTTTCTACTTGGCTCTTAACTTGGGAATACAACGCTGGCATGCATGTGTTGGTCATGTGATTTCGGGACAGTATCTTATACCTGGGCTCTAATGTATGGATCAAATCCTGGAATCCTTCCCATTTAACTATGTTGTAAGGACATAATCCCTTGGCAATAAAAGACGTTATTGATGCCGTGATTTCCTGAGCTCGTGTTGAATTGTGACCAAGTAGCCCGAATAAGTTAGGAATGATGTTCCTTGGCTGTATGCTGCTGCTGGCTGCACACGTCTGCTGCTCGTTGGTACGGGGGTTTGACTCACCATACCCTTGACCGTGTTTCCTCCTTGCATGCTGGTCAAGATTTGTAGTGGTGCCCGTGTATGTCAACGATGCTCCGTACAACTTACAAATAGCATGGCTTTTGTCGAGCTTCCCTTCCTTTTTATAAAACCCCAAAACGGTCCACACTGACGCTTTCGTTTTCCTCCTCCTTCATTTCGTCATTTGTCGTCTCTTCACTCATGTGGATGCTACCAGCTAGGTGGCAGCTGCGGCGTTTCGCGGGCACCTTAGCTCTCGCGTTGTTTTAGAGATACTGGAGCATGTAATGCCTCCAACCAGAGCCGTCTGGGAGATTTGCGAGGCCCTGTGCAAAATGGTCGGGGGGGGCCCCACGAAATTTTTGGGTTTTTCGGGTCGGATCGGGTGTCTATATGCGCAATTTTAACTCTCCAATTAGCAAAATACTGGATACCTTCCCCTGCCTCATCATCATCTCTTGCCTCGACGCGGGGCCCCATGGCTGCTTGAGACCCAGTCGCATCAGTGATTTTTGTAACAAATTTATCAAACGAGCCTTTCAGAGGCATTAAATTCTTCCATTTTCTTTCGTTTTTTCTTTTTTCATCCCCTTCATTTCCTGAATATGTCTCGTTCTCTCGACATTGTGTGAGTTTCTTTCCACACTCCACCGTCTGGATCAGAGCAGCTTGTGTCTGCGCTTGGTCTGATCAGTTGTATTGAACAACAGACACGCGCATCATTGCACATATCTATCTATCTATCTATCTATCTATCTATCTATCTATCTATCTATCTATCTATCTATCTATCTATCTATCTATCTATCTATCTATCTATCTATCTATCTATCTATCTATCTATCTATCTATCTATCTATCTATCTATCTATCTATCTATCTATCTATCTATCTACATACATACATACATACATACATACATACATACATACATACATACATACATACATACATACATACATACATACATACATACATACATACATACATACATACATACATACATACATACATACATACATACATACATACATACATACATATATATATATATATATATATATATATATATATATATATATATGTATGTATATAACTGCGCTCCCCCCTCACCCTTTAACGCAACATGAAACTGTTTGGATTTTTACGTTCATGAAGTTTTATTTTGGGGTCATTTCTAAAGTCACAGTTTGAGTTTTTGGCTCCAGATTTTTTTAACTTCATAAAAGACATAAATCGTATTTTTCTCAGAATTCCATAACATCTTGACATGACATGACTGACATGACATGACTCACCAAATGAGTTGACCATTTGTCAAAAATGTTGCTGTTATATCATGTATTCACTGTATTTATTAACCATTGTCGGCGTCTATTTTTTGTCTGTGTTTGGATGGTCGCTTTTTTTTTTCTTGTTTTGTTTTGTCAATGTTTGTCGGGGCTCCTATTATAAAATAATAAGA
Organism: Cololabis saira; assembly: GCF_033807715.1. Taxonomy (NCBI): domain Eukaryota; kingdom Metazoa; phylum Chordata; class Actinopteri; order Beloniformes; family Belonidae; genus Cololabis; species Cololabis saira. The sequence continues at coordinate 46,422,677 of NC_084598.1, read as the reverse complement.
AGATATAAAAAAAAAAAAAAACTGGTTAACTGCATTTAAATGCATTTATTTGCCCTCTAGTGGACACATACATTACTGCATTTAAATGCACGCATTTAAATGCATGTATTTGCCCTCTAGTGGACATTTAAATAACTGCATTTGAATGCATTTATTTGCCTTCTAGTGGACACATAAATTACTGCATTTAAATGCATGTATTTGCCCTCTAGTGGACACTCTAGTGGACACGGGCAGCACGGTGTCTTAGTGGTTAGCACTGTTGCCTCACAGCAAGAAGGTTGCCGGTTCGACTCCCAGGCCCGGCAGGCAGGGGCCTTTCTGTGTGGAGTTTGCATGTTCTCCCCGTGCTTGTGTGGGTTTCCTCCGGTTACTCCGGTTTCCTCCCACAGTCCAAAAACATGCATATTAGGTTAATTGGTGATTCTAAATTGCCCGTAGGTGTGAGCGTGGTTGTGAGCATGGTTTGTGTGTTTATATGTGTCCCTGTGATGGACTGGTGACCTGTCCAGGGTGTAACCCCTGCCTCTCACCTGAAATGAGCTGGGATAGGCTCCAGCAGACCCCCGTGACCCCGCAAGGGATAAAGCGGGTGTAGATAATGGATGGATGGATCTAGTGGACACATGAATTACTACCTTTAACTGCATTTATTTTCCCTCTAGTGGACATATAAATTACTGAATTGAAATGTTTTTATTTGCCCTCTAGTGGATATTTAAATAACTGCATTTAAATGCATTTATTTGCCCTCTAGTGGACATTTAAATATCTGCATTTAAATGCATTCATTTGCCCTCTAGTGGACACACAAATAACTGCATTTAAATGCATTTATTTGCCCTCTAGTGGACACATAAATTACTGTATTAAAATTACTTATTTGCCATCTAGTGGACACATACATTACTACATTTAAATACATTTATTTTCCTTCTTGTGGACACATGAATTACTGCCCTTAAATGCATTTATTTGCCCTCTAGTGGAGATTTAAATAACTGCATTTAAATGCATTTACTTGCCCTCTAGTGGACACATGAATTACTGCATTTAAATGCATTTATTTGCCCTCTAGTGGACACATAAATTACTACATTTACATGCTTTTATTTGCCCTCTAGTGGACACACAAATAACTGCATTTAAATGCATTTATTTGCCCTCTAGTGGACATATGAATTACTGCATTTAAATGAATTTAATTGCCCTCTAGTGGACACATATGTTACTGCATTTAAATGCATTTATTTGCCCTCTAGTGGATACATAAATAACTGCATTTAAATAAATTTTTTTGCCCTCTAGTGGACATATAAAGTACTGCGTTTAAATTTATTTATTTGCCCTCTAGTGGACATATAAGTTGCTGCATTTAAATGCATTTATTTGCCCTCTGGTGGACATATACGTTACTGCATTTAAATGCATTTATTTGCCCTCTGGTGGATATTTAAATTACTGCATTTAAATGCATTTATTTGCCCTCTAGTGGATACATAAATTACTGCATTTAAATACATTTATTTGCCCTCTAGTGGACACATAAATGACTGCACGTCAATGAATTTATTTGCCCTTTAGTGGACACATAAAGTACTGCGTTTAAATACATTTATTTGCACTCTAGTGGACATATAAGTTACTGCATTTAAATGCATTTTTCTTCCCTCTAGTGGACAAATGAATTACTGCATTTAAATGCATTTATTTGCCCTCTAGTGGACACATAAATTACTGCATTTAAATGAATTTATTTGCCCTCTAGTGGACATATAAGTTACTGCATTCAAATTACTTAATTGCCCTCTAGTGGACATATAAGTTACTGCATTTAAATGCATTTATTTGCCCTCTAGTGGACATATACGTTACTGCATTTAAATGCATTTATTTGCCCTCTAGTGGACATATAAGTTACTGCATTTAAATGCATGGTTTGTGTGTTTATATGTGTCCCTGTGATGGACTGGTGACCTGTCCAGGGTGTAACCCCTGCCTCTCACCTGAAATGAGCTGGGATAGGCTCCAGCAGACCCCCGTGACCCCGCAAGGGATAAAGCGGGTGTAGATAATGGATGGATGGATCTAGTGGACACATGAATTACTACCTTTAACTGCATTTATTTTCCCTCTAGTGGACATATAAATTACTGAATTGAAATGTTTTTATTTGCCCTCTAGTGGATATTTAAATAACTGCATTTAAATGCATTTATTTGCCCTCTAGTGGACATTTAAATATCTGCATTTAAATGCATTCATTTGCCCTCTAGTGGACACACAAATAACTGCATTTAAATGCATTTATTTGCCCTCTAGTGGACACATAAATTACTGTATTAAAATTACTTATTTGCCATCTAGTGGACACATACATTACTACATTTAAATACATTTATTTTCCTTCTTGTGGACACATGAATTACTGCCCTTAAATGCATTTATTTGCCCTCTAGTGGAGATTTAAATAACTGCATTTAAATGCATTTACTTGCCCTCTAGTGGACACATGAATTACTGCATTTAAATGCATTTATTTGCCCTCTAGTGGACACATAAATTACTACATTTACATGCTTTTATTTGCCCTCTAATGGACACACAAATAACTGCATTTAAATGCATTTATTTGCCCTCTAGTGGACATATGAATTACTGCATTTAAATGAATTTAATTGCCCTCTAGTGGACACATATGTTACTGCATTTAAATGCATTTATTTGCCCTCTAGTGGATACATAAATAACTGCATTTAAATAAAATTTTTTGCCCTCTAGTGGACATATAAAGTACTGCGTTTAAATTTATTTATTTGCCCTCTAGTGGACATATAAGTTGCTGCATTTAAATGCATTTATTTGCCCTCTGGTGGACATATACGTTACTGCATTTAAATGCATTTATTTGCCCTCTGGTGGATATTTAAATTACTGCATTTAAATGCATTTATTTGCCCTCTAGTGGATACATAAATTACTGCATTTAAATACATTTATTTGCCCTCTAGTGGACACATAAATGACTGCACGTCAATGAATTTATTTGCCCTTTAGTGGACACATAAAGTACTGCGTTTAAATACATTTATTTGCACTCTAGTGGACATATAAGTTACTGCATTTAAATGCATTTTTCTTCCCTCTAGTGGACAAATGAATTACTGCATTTAAATGCATTTATTTGCCCTCTAGTGGACACATAAATTACTGCATTTAAATGAATTTATTTGCCCTCTAGTGGACATATAAGTTACTGCATTCAAATTACTTAATTGCCCTCTAGTGGACATATAAGTTACTGCATTTAAATGCATTTATTTGCCCTCTAGTGGACATATAAGTTACTGCATTTAAATGCATTTATTTGCCCTCTAGTGCAGTGATTCTTAACCATAGGGCCGCGGCCCACACTTGGGCCGCGAGCGCCATCTAGTGGGCCGCGAAAAAAATTCAGTTTTGTACGTGTGGGCCGCGGGGGCCGCGGGACTGCATAGCAACTCCCAACCAAATGAGGAGAAGAAGACCCTCAGCTAGCTCTAGGTGTAATAGTAAGAGAAATGGTGTGTATTTATAGAGAAAATCCTTCATTTTGCACAGAGTAGGTTTAGATCCGCCAGGATCAGGGATCGATTACTTGGGTCTGCGCCCAGAGCGAGCGAGCGCGGCGTGATCAATTATCCTGACTCGTCCGCACAGCCGGGGACGTCGGTGCCACTCGGGCGGTGGGCTCCATCGTTACTGCTGAAGGATTGTACATGTAGATGTGTCTGCTGGACTGGACTGTTGTTCGGCCTCGCAAAAGCATCGGAAAGTGACTCTGCTGCAGCGGCCAGAGAGCTGCGGGTTCTGCCCGGCCGTCTCAGCTGATCAGGCTCGGATGAAATCCGACACGCGCAGTCCTGACAACTTATTAATGTAAATAAAACTTAGTAAGTTACTTAGTAAGTAATTAGCTTGACTCTTACAGAGATGAGAAGCCTAACAGGTGGAAAGGAAAGTTAAACCCGGAATGGACAGATTCTTCCTGGTTCAGTCTTCCCACTGGGACAAAACCAGTGTCTCATACGTTCAGAGACCGTGGCGTTCAAAGTGCGAAAGTGAAACGCCACTGAAACAAAACACAAAGTTTTTCATCAAACATATCCACTCAAGTCTGAACTGAAGTCACAGAAAATAAGCTGACCATCTTAAACATGTTTGGGTCCACATACAGCTGTGAAGCAGCTTTCTCCACAATGAACAGAATTAAAACTAAATATCGTTCCAGGTTCATCAATGAGCACCTTCTCATGTGCATGAGATTCTGACACCATCCAGCCCAGATTTAAAGTCCTGGCAGGAGAAATTAGAGCTCAGTTCTCTCAATGAACGACAGAAAGTGAGGGCATAAGATTAAGGGGAAGAAAGAAAAACTGCTAAACTTTTAAATTGCTAAGATGTGTTTATATTAATTTATTATAAAAATGTGTTGAGACAATTAACAAAGAAAAGGGGAAATTCAAACTGCTGGTAAAGAAATAAAATAAGATAGCATTTGAAAAATAAAATAAAATCTTATTTATTTATTTTATTTTTAAGAGAAAAAAATGTGTAATTGAAGTTACACATGTTAATGGGCAAATATGTACTTTTTTAATATAACAGTCAGATGCAGATGTTGATACAACTATGAGGTTACTTGAATATATATATATATATATATATATATATATATATATATATATATATATATATATATATATATATATATATATATATATATATATATATATATATATTTATTTATTATGATGTTCTGGACCTTCGCTGCTATACAGTGTTAATATTTAACGGGCCTCGGGCCACTCTGTACTGAAAAAATTGGGCCCCAAGGTCAGAAAGGTTAAGAACCCCTGCTCTAGTGGACATATATAAATTACTGCATTTAAATACATTTATTTGCCCTCTAGTGGACATATAAGTTACTGCATTCAAATTACTTAATTGCCCTCCAGTGGATACATAAATTACTGCATTTAAATACATTTATTTGCCCTCTAGTGGACATATAAGTTACTGCATTTAAATACATTTATTTGCCCTCTAGTGGACACATAAATTACTGCATTTAAATACATTTATTTGCCCTCTAGTGGACATATAATTTACTGCATTTAAATGCATTTATTTGCCCTCTAGTGGACATATAATTTACTGCATTTAAATGCATTTATTTGCCCTCTAGTGGACACATAAATTACTGCATTTAAATACATTTATTTGCCCTCTAGTGGACATATAAGTTACTGCATTTAATGTATTTATTTGTCCTCTAGTGGACACATGAATTACTGCATTTAAATGCATTTTTTCTGCCCTCTAGTGGACATATAAATTACTGCATTTAAATCAATTTATTTGCCCTTTAATGGACATATAAAGTACTGCGTTTAAATGCATTTATTTGCCCTCTAGGGGACAAATAAATTATTGCATTTAAATCCATTTATTTGCCGTTTAGTGGACATATAAAGTACTGCGTGTAAATGCATTTATTTGCCCTCTAGTGGACAAATAAATTACTGCATTTAAATACATTTATTTGCCCTCTAGTGGACATATAAGTTACTGCATTTAAATGCATTTATTTGCCCTCTAGTGGACATATAAGTTACTGCATTTACATGCATTTATTTGCCCTCTAGTGGACATATAAGTTACTGCATTTAAATGCATTTAATTGCCCTCTAGTGGACAAATTAATTACTGCGTTTAAATGCATTTATTTGCCCTCTAGTGGATGCATGAATTACTTCATTTAAATAAATTATTTTGCCCTCTAGTGGACACATCAATTACTGTGTTTAAATGAATTTATATGCCCTCTAGTGGACATATAAGTTACTGCATTTAAATGCATTTATTTGCCCTATAGTGGACATATGAATTACTGCATTTAGATGCATTTAATTGCCCTCTAGTGGACAAATTAATTACTGCGTTTAAATGCATTTATTTGCCCTCTAGTGGATGCATAAATTACTTCATTTAAATAAATTATTTTGCCCTCTAGTGGACACATCAATTACTGTGTTTAAATGAATTTATATGCCCTCTAGTGGACATATAAGTTACTGCATTTAAATGCATTTATTTGCCCTCTAGTGGACATATAAGTTACTGCATTTAAATGCATTTATTTGCCCTCTAGTGGACATATAAGTTACTGCATTTAAATACATTTATTTGCCCTCTCGTGGACATATAAGTTACTGCATTTAAATGCATTTATTTGCCCTCTAGTGGACATATAAGTTACTGCATTTAAATGCATTTATTTGCCCTCTAGTCGACACATAAATTACTACATTTAAATGCATTTATTTTCCCCCTAGTCGACATATAAATTACTACATTTAAATGCGTTTATTTGCCCTCTAGTGGACATATAAGTTACTGCATTTAAATGCATTTATTTGCCCTCTAGTGGACATATAAGTTACTGCATTTAAATGCATTTATTTGCCCTCTAGTGGACATATAAGTTACTGCATTTAAATACATTTATTTGCCCTCTAGTGGACATATAAGTTACTGCATTTAAATGCATTTATTTGCCCTCTAGTGGACATATAAGTTACTGCATTTAAATACATTTATTTGCCCTCTAGTGGACATATAAGTTACTGCATTTAAATGCATTTAATTGCCCTCTAGTCGACAAATAAATTACTGCATTTAAATGCATTTAATTGCCCTCTAGTGGACAAATTAATTACTGCGTTTAAACGCATTTATTTGCCCTCTAGTGGATGCATAAATTACTTCATTTAAATGAATTATTTTGCCCTCTAGTGGACACATCAATTACTGTGTTTAAATGAATTTATATGCCCTCTAGTGGACATATAAGTTACTGCATTTAAATGCATTTATTTGCCCTATAGTGGACATATAAATTACTGCATTTAAATGCATTTAATTGCCCTCTAGTGGACAAATTAATTACTGCGTTTAAATGCATTTATTTGCCCTCTAGTGGATGCATAAATTACTTCATTTAAATAAATTATTTTGCCCTCTAGTGGACACATCAATTACTGCGTTTAAATGAATTTATATGCCCTCTAGTAGACATATAAATTACTGCATTTAAATACATTTATTTGCCCTCTAGTGGACATATAAGTTACTGCATTCAAATTACTTAATTGCCCTCTAGTGGACATATAAGTTACTGCATTTAAATGCATTTATTTGCCCTCTAGTGGACATATAAGTTACTGCATTTAAATGCATTTATTTGCCCTCTAGTGGACATATAAGTTACTGCATTTAAATACATTTATTTGCCCTCTAGTGGACATATAAGTTACTGCATTTAAATGCATTTATTTGCCCTCTAGTGGACATATAAGTTACTGCATTTAAATACATTTATTTGCCCTCTAGTCAACACATAAATTACTACATTTAAATGCATTTATTTTCCCCCTAGTCGACATATAAATTACTACATTTAAATGCGTTTATTTGCCCTCTAGGGGACACATAAATTACTGCATTTAAATGCATTTATTTGCCCTCTAGTGGACATTTAAATAACTGCGTTTAAATGCATTTTTCTGCCCTCTAGTGGACATATAAAGTACTGCGTTTAAATGCATTTATTTGCCTTCTAGTGGACATATAAATTACTGCATTTAAATACATTTATTTGCCCTCTAGTGGACATATAAGTTACTGCATTTAACTGCATTTAATTGCCCTCTAGTGAACATATAAATTACTGCATTTAAATACATTTATTTGCCCTCTAGTGGACATATAAGTTACTGCATTTAAATGCATTTAATTGCCCTCTAGTCGACAAATAAATTACTGCATTTAAATGCATTTAATTGCCCTCTAGTGGACAAATTAATTACTGCGTTTAAATGCATTTATTTGCCCTCTAGTGGATGCATAAATTACTTCATTTAAATAAATTATTTTACCCTCTAGTGGACACATCAATTACTGTGTTTAAATGAATTTATATGCCCTCTAGTGGACATATAAGTTACTGCATTTAAATGCATTTATTTGCCCTATAGTGGACATATAAATTACTGCATTTAAATGCATTTAATTGCCCCCTAGTCGACAAATAAATTACTGCATTTAAATGCATTTAATTGCCCTCTAGTGGACAAATTAATTACTGCGTTTAAATGCATTTATTTGCCCTCTAGTGGATGCATAAATTACTTCATTTAAATAAATTATTTTGCCCTCTAGTGGACACATCAATTACTGTGTTTAAATGAATTTATTTGCCCTCTAGTGGACATATAAGTTACTGCATTTAAATGCATTTAATTGCCCTCTAGTGGACAAATTAATTACTGCGTTTAAATGCATTTATTTGCCCTCTAGTGGATGCATAAATTACTTCATTTAAATAAATTATTTTGCCCTCTAGTGGACACATCAATTACTGTGTTTAAATGAATTTATATGCCCTCTAGTGGACATATAAGTTCCTGCATTTAAATGCATTTATTTGCCCTATAGTGGACATATGAATTACTGCATTTAAATGCATTTAATTGCCCTCTAGTGGACAAATTAATTACTGCGTTTAAATGCATTTATTTGCCCTCTAGTGGATGCATAAATTACTTCATTTAAATAAATTATTTTGCCCTCTAGTGGACACATCAATTACTGCGTTTAAATGAATTTATATGCCCTCTAGTGGACATATACATTACTGCATTTAAATACATTTATTTGCCCTCTAGTGGACATATAAGTTACTGCATTTAACCGCATTTAATTGCCCTCTAGTGAACATATAAATTACTGCATTTAAATACATTTATTCGCCCTCTAGTCGACACATAAATTACTACATTTAAATGCATTTATTTTCCCCCTAGTCGACATATACGTTACTACATTTAAATGCGTTTATTTGCCCTCTAGTGGACACATAAATTACTGCATTTAAATGCATTTATTTGCCCTCTAGTGGACATTTAAATAACTGCGTTTAAATGCATTTTTCTGCCCTCTAGTGGACATATAAAGTACTGCGTTTAAATGCATTTATTTGCCCTATAGTGGACATATGAATTACTGCATTTAAATGCATTTAATTGCCCTCTAGTGGACATATAAATTACTGCATTTAAATACTTTTAATTGCCCTCTAGTGGACAAATTAATTACTGCGTTTAAATGCATTTATTTGCCCTCTAGTGGATGCATAAATTACTTCATTTAAATAAATTATTTTGCCCTCTAGTGGACACATCAATTACTGCGTTTAAATTAATTTATATGCCCTCTAGTGGACATATAAATTACTGCATTTAAATACATTTATTTGCCCTCTAGTGGACATATAAGTTACTGCATTTAAATGAATTTATTTGCCCTCTAGTGGACATATAAGTTACTGCATTTAAATACATTTATTTGCCCTCTAGTGGACATATAAGTTACTGCATTTAAATGCATTTATTTGCCCTCTAGTGGACATATAAGTTACTGCATTGAAATGCATTTATTTGCCCTCTAGTGGACATATAAGTTACTGCATTTAACTGCATTTAATTGCCCTCTAGTGAACATATAAATTACTGCATTTAAATACATTTATTTGCCCTCTAGTCGACACATAAATTACTACATTTAAATGCATTTATTTTCCCCCTAGTCGACATATACGTTACTACATTTAAATGCGTTTAGTTGCCCTCTAGTGGACACATAAATTACTGCATTTAAATGCATTTTTCTGCCCTCTAGTGGACATATAAGTTACTGCATTCAAATTACTTAATTGCCCTCCAGTGGATACATAAATTACTGCATTTAAATACATTTATTTGCCCTCTAGTGGACATATAAGTTACTGCATTTAAATACATTTATTTGCCCTCTAGTGGACACATAAATTACTGCATTTAAATACATTTATTTGCCCTCTAGTGGACATATAATTTACTGCATTTAAATGCATTTATTTGCCCTCTAGTGGACATATAATTTACTGCATTTAAATGCATTTATTTGCCCTCTAGTGGACACATAAATTACTGCATTTAAATACATTTATTTGCCCTCTAGTGGACATATAAGTTACTGCATTTAATGTATTTATTTGTCCTCTAGTGGACACATGAATTACTGCATTTAAATGCATTTTTTCTGCCCTCTAGTGGACATATAAATTACTGCATTTAAATCAATTTATTTGCCCTTTAATGGACATATAAAGTACTGCGTTTAAATGCATTTATTTGCCCTCTAGGGGACAAATAAATTATTGCATTTAAATCCATTTATTTGCCGTTTAGTGGACATATAAAGTACTGCGTGTAAATGCATTTATTTGCCCTCTAGTGGACAAATAAATTACTGCATTTAAATACATTTATTTGCCCTCTAGTGGACATATAAGTTACTGCATTTAAATGCATTTATTTGCCCTCTAGTGGACATATAAGTTACTGCATTTACATGCATTTATTTGCCCTCTAGTGGACATATAAGTTACTGCATTTAAATGCATTTAATTGCCCTCTAGTGGACAAATTAATTACTGCGTTTAAATGCATTTATTTGCCCTCTAGTGGATGCATGAATTACTTCATTTAAATAAATTATTTTGCCCTCTAGTGGACACATCAATTACTGTGTTTAAATGAATTTATATGCCCTCTAGTGGACATATAAGTTACTGCATTTAAATGCATTTATTTGCCCTATAGTGGACATATGAATTACTGCATTTAGATGCATTTAATTGCCCTCTAGTGGACAAATTAATTACTGCGTTTAAATGCATTTATTTGCCCTCTAGTGGATGCATAAATTACTTCATTTAAATAAATTATTTTGCCCTCTAGTGGACACATCAATTACTGTGTTTAAATGAATTTATATGCCCTCTAGTGGACATATAAGTTACTGCATTTAAATGCATTTATTTGCCCTCTAGTGGACATATAAGTTACTGCATTTAAATGCATTTATTTGCCCTCTAGTGGACATATAAGTTACTGCATTTAAATACATTTATTTGCCCTCTCGTGGACATATAAGTTACTGCATTTAAATGCATTTATTTGCCCTCTAGTGGACATATAAGTTACTGCATTTAAATGCATTTATTTGCCCTCTAGTCGACACATAAATTACTACATTTAAATGCATTTATTTTCCCCCTAGTCGACATATAAATTACTACATTTAAATGCGTTTATTTGCCCTCTAGTGGACATATAAGTTACTGCATTTAAATGCATTTATTTGCCCTCTAGTGGACATATAAGTTACTGCATTTAAATGCATTTATTTGCCCTCTAGTGGACATATAAGTTACTGCATTTAAATACATTTATTTGCCCTCTAGTGGACATATAAGTTACTGCATTTAAATGCATTTATTTGCCCTCTAGTGGACATATAAGTTACTGCATTTAAATACATTTATTTGCCCTCTAGTGGACATATAAGTTACTGCATTTAAATGCATTTAATTGCCCTCTAGTCGACAAATAAATTACTGCATTTAAATGCATTTAATTGCCCTCTAGTGGACAAATTAATTACTGCGTTTAAACGCATTTATTTGCCCTCTAGTGGATGCATAAATTACTTCATTTAAATGAATTATTTTGCCCTCTAGTGGACACATCAATTACTGTGTTTAAATGAATTTATATGCCCTCTAGTGGACATATAAGTTACTGCATTTAAATGCATTTATTTGCCCTATAGTGGACATATAAATTACTGCATTTAAATGCATTTAATTGCCCTCTAGTGGACAAATTAATTACTGCGTTTAAATGCATTTATTTGCCCTCTAGTGGATGCATAAATTACTTCATTTAAATAAATTATTTTGCCCTCTAGTGGACACATCAATTACTGCGTTTAAATGAATTTATATGCCCTCTAGTAGACATATAAATTACTGCATTTAAATACATTTATTTGCCCTCTAGTGGACATATAAGTTACTGCATTCAAATTACTTAATTGCCCTCTAGTGGACATATAAGTTACTGCATTTAAATGCATTTATTTGCCCTCTAGTGGACATATAAGTTACTGCATTTAAATGCATTTATTTGCCCTCTAGTGGACATATAAGTTACTGCATTTAAATACATTTATTTGCCCTCTAGTGGACATATAAGTTACTGCATTTAAATGCATTTATTTGCCCTCTAGTGGACATATAAGTTACTGCATTTAAATACATTTATTTGCCCTCTAGTCAACACATAAATTACTACATTTAAATGCATTTATTTTCCCCCTAGTCGACATATAAATTACTACATTTAAATGCGTTTATTTGCCCTCTAGGGGACACATAAATTACTGCATTTAAATGCATTTATTTGCCCTCTAGTGGACATTTAAATAACTGCGTTTAAATGCATTTTTCTGCCCTCTAGTGGACATATAAAGTACTGCGTTTAAATGCATTTATTTGCCTTCTAGTGGACATATAAATTACTGCATTTAAATACATTTATTTGCCCTCTAGTGGACATATAAGTTACTGCATTTAACTGCATTTAATTGCCCTCTAGTGAACATATAAATTACTGCATTTAAATACATTTATTTGCCCTCTAGTGGACATATAAGTTACTGCATTTAAATGCATTTAATTGCCCTCTAGTCGACAAATAAATTACTGCATTTAAATGCATTTAATTGCCCTCTAGTGGACAAATTAATTACTGCGTTTAAATGCATTTATTTGCCCTCTAGTGGATGCATAAATTACTTCATTTAAATAAATTATTTTACCCTCTAGTGGACACATCAATTACTGTGTTTAAATGAATTTATATGCCCTCTAGTGGACATATAAGTTACTGCATTTAAATGCATTTATTTGCCCTATAGTGGACATATAAATTACTGCATTTAAATGCATTTAATTGCCCCCTAGTCGACAAATAAATTACTGCATTTAAATGCATTTAATTGCCCTCTAGTGGACAAATTAATTACTGCGTTTAAATGCATTTATTTGCCCTCTAGTGGATGCATAAATTACTTCATTTAAATAAATTATTTTGCCCTCTAGTGGACACATCAATTACTGTGTTTAAATGAATTTATTTGCCCTCTAGTGGACATATAAGTTACTGCATTTAAATGCATTTAATTGCCCTCTAGTGGACAAATTAATTACTGCGTTTAAATGCATTTATTTGCCCTCTAGTGGATGCATAAATTACTTCATTTAAATAAATTATTTTGCCCTCTAGTGGACACATCAATTACTGTGTTTAAATGAATTTATATGCCCTCTAGTGGACATATAAGTTCCTGCATTTAAATGCATTTATTTGCCCTATAGTGGACATATGAATTACTGCATTTAAATGCATTTAATTGCCCTCTAGTGGACAAATTAATTACTGCGTTTAAATGCATTTATTTGCCCTCTAGTGGATGCATAAATTACTTCATTTAAATAAATTATTTTGCCCTCTAGTGGACACATCAATTACTGCGTTTAAATGAATTTATATGCCCTCTAGTGGACATATACATTACTGCATTTAAATACATTTATTTGCCCTCTAGTGGACATATAAGTTACTGCATTTAACCGCATTTAATTGCCCTCTAGTGAACATATAAATTACTGCATTTAAATACATTTATTCGCCCTCTAGTCGACACATAAATTACTACATTTAAATGCATTTATTTTCCCCCTAGTCGACATATACGTTACTACATTTAAATGCGTTTATTTGCCCTCTAGTGGACACATAAATTACTGCATTTAAATGCATTTATTTGCCCTCTAGTGGACATTTAAATAACTGCGTTTAAATGCATTTTTCTGCCCTCTAGTGGACATATAAAGTACTGCGTTTAAATGCATTTATTTGCCCTATAGTGGACATATGAATTACTGCATTTAAATGCATTTAATTGCCCTCTAGTGGACATATAAATTACTGCATTTAAATACATTTAATTGCCCTCTAGTGGACAAATTAATTACTGCGTTTAAATGCATTTATTTGCCCTCTAGTGGATGCATAAATTACTTCATTTAAATAAATTATTTTGCCCTCTAGTGGACACATCAATTACTGCGTTTAAATTAATTTATATGCCCTCTAGTGGACATATAAATTACTGCATTTAAATACATTTATTTGCCCTCTAGTGGACATATAAGTTACTGCATTTAAATGAATTTATTTGCCCTCTAGTGGACATATAAGTTACTGCATTTAAATACATTTATTTGCCCTCTAGTGGACATATAAGTTACTGCATTTAAATGCATTTATTTGCCCTCTAGTGGACATATAAGTTACTGCATTGAAATGCATTTATTTGCCCTCTAGTGGACATATAAGTTACTGCATTTAACTGCATTTAATTGCCCTCTAGTGAACATATAAATTACTGCATTTAAATACATTTATTTGCCCTCTAGTCGACACATAAATTACTACATTTAAATGCATTTATTTTCCCCCTAGTCGACATATACGTTACTACATTTAAATGCGTTTAGTTGCCCTCTAGTGGACACATAAATTACTGCATTTAAATGCATTTTTCTGCCCTCTAGTGGACATATAAGTTACTGCATTCAAATTACTTAATTGCCCTCTAGTGGACATATAAGTTACTGCATTTAAATGCATTTATTTGCCCTCTAGTGGACATATAAGTTACTGCATTTAAATGCATTTATTTGCCCTCTAGTGCAGTGATTCTTAACCATAGGGCCGCGGCCCACACTTGGGCCGCGAGCGCCATCTAGTGGGCCGCGAAAAAAATTCAGTTTTGTACGTGTGGGCCGCGGGGGCCGCGGGACTGCATAGCAACTCCCAACCAAATGAGGAGAAGAAGACCCTCAGCTAGCTCTAGGTGTAATAGTAAGAGAAATGGTGTGTATTTATAGAGAAAATCCTTCATTTTGCACAGAGTAGGTTTAGATCCACCAGGATCAGGGATCGATTACTTGGGTCTGCGCCCAGAGCGAGCGAGCGCGGCGTGATCAATTATCCTGACTCGTCCGCACAGCCGGGGACGTCGGTGCCACTCGGGCGGTGGGCTCCATCGTTACTGCTGAAGGATTGTACATGTAGATGTGTCTGCTGGACTGGACTGTTGTTCGGCCTCGCAAAAGCATCGGAAAGTGACTCTGCTGCAGCGGCCAGAGAGCTGCGGGTTCTGCCCGGCCGTCTCAGCTGATCAGGCTCGGATGAAATCCGACACGCGCAGTCCTGACAACTTATTAATGTAAATAAAACTTAGTAAGTTACTTAGTAAGTAATTAGCTTGACTCTTACAGAGATGAGAAGCCTAACAGGTGGAAAGGAAACTTAAACCCGGAATGGACAGATTCTTCCTGGTTCAGTCTTCCCACTGGGACAAAACCAGTGTCTCATACGTTCAGAGACCGTGGCGTTCAAAGTGCGAAAGTGAAACGCCACTGAAACAAAACACAAAGTTTTTCATCAAACATATCCACTCAAGTCTGAACTGAAGTCACAGAAAATAAGCTGACCATCTTAAACATGTTTGGGTCCACATACAGCTGTGAAGCAGCTTTCTCCACAATGAACAGAATTAAAACTAAATATCGTTCCAGGTTCATCAATGAGCACCTTCTCATGTGCATGAGATTCTGACACCATCCAGCCCAGATTTAAAGTCCTGGCAGGAGAAATTAGAGCTCAGTTCTCTCAATGAACGACAAAAAGTGAGGGCATAAGATTAAGGGGAAGAAAGAAAAACTGCTAAACTTTTAAATTGCTAAGATGTGTTTATATTAATTTATTATAAAAATGTGTTGAGACAATTAACAAAGAAAAGGGGAAATTCAAACTGCTGGTAAAGAAATAAAATAAGATAGCATTTGAAAAATAAAATAAAATCTTATTTATTTATTTTATTTTTAAGAGAAAAAAATGTGTAATTGAAGTTACACATGTTAATGGGCAAATATGTACTTTTTTAATATAACAGTCAGATGCAGATGTTGATACAACTATGAGGTTACTTGAATATATATATATATATATATATATATATATATATATATATATATATATATATATATATATATATATATATATATATATATATATATATATATATATATTTATTTATTATGATGTTCTGGACCTTCGCTGCTATACAGTGTTAATATTTAACGGGCCTCGGGCCACTCTGTACTGAAAAAATTGGGCCCCAAGGTCAGAAAGGTTAAGAACCCCTGCTCTAGTGGACATATATAAATTACTGCATTTAAATACATTTATTTGCCCTCTAGTGGACATATAAGTTACTGCATTCAAATTACTTAATTGCCCTCCAGTGGATACATAAATTACTGCATTTAAATACATTTATTTGCCCTCTAGTGGACATATAAGTTACTGCATTTAAATACATTTATTTGCCCTCTAGTGGACACATAAATTACTGCATTTAAATACATTTATTTGCCCTCTAGTGGACATATAATTTACTGCATTTAAATGCATTTATTTGCCCTCTAGTGGACATATAATTTACTGCATTTAAATGCATTTATTTGCCCTCTAGTGGACACATAAATTACTGCATTTAAATACATTTATTTGCCCTCTAGTGGACATATAAGTTACTGCATTTAATGTATTTATTTGTCCTCTAGTGGACACATGAATTACTGCATTTAAATGCATTTTTTCTGCCCTCTAGTGGACATATAAATTACTGCATTTAAATCAATTTATTTGCCCTTTAATGGACATATAAAGTACTGCGTTTAAATGCATTTATTTGCCCTCTAGGGGACAAATAAATTATTGCATTTAAATCCATTTATTTGCCGTTTAGTGGACATATAAAGTACTGCGTGTAAATGCATTTATTTGCCCTCTAGTGGACAAATAAATTACTGCATTTAAATACATTTATTTGCCCTCTAGTGGACATATAAGTTACTGCATTTAAATGCATTTATTTGCCCTCTAGTGGACATATAAGTTACTGCATTTACATGCATTTATTTGCCCTCTAGTGGACATATAAGTTACTGCATTTAAATGCATTTAATTGCCCTCTAGTGGACAAATTAATTACTGCGTTTAAATGCATTTATTTGCCCTCTAGTGGATGCATGAATTACTTCATTTAAATAAATTATTTTGCCCTCTAGTGGACACATCAATTACTGTGTTTAAATGAATTTATATGCCCTCTAGTGGACATATAAGTTACTGCATTTAAATGCATTTATTTGCCCTATAGTGGACATATGAATTACTGCATTTAGATGCATTTAATTGCCCTCTAGTGGACAAATTAATTACTGCGTTTAAATGCATTTATTTGCCCTCTAGTGGATGCATAAATTACTTCATTTAAATAAATTATTTTGCCCTCTAGTGGACACATCAATTACTGTGTTTAAATGAATTTATATGCCCTCTAGTGGACATATAAGTTACTGCATTTAAATGCATTTATTTGCCCTCTAGTGGACATATAAGTTACTGCATTTAAATGCATTTATTTGCCCTCTAGTGGACATATAAGTTACTGCATTTAAATACATTTATTTGCCCTCTCGTGGACATATAAGTTACTGCATTTAAATGCATTTATTTGCCCTCTAGTGGACATATAAGTTACTGCATTTAAATGCATTTATTTGCCCTCTAGTGGACATATAAGTTACTGCATTTAACTGCATTTAATTGCCCTCTAGTCAACATATAAATTACTGCATTTAAATACATTTATTTGCCCTCTAGTCGACACATAAATTACTACATTTAAATGCATTTATTTTCCCCCTAGTCGACATATAAATTACTACATTTAAATGCGTTTATTTGCCCTCTAGGGGACAAATAAATTACTGCATTTAAATGCATTTAATTGCCCTCTAGTGGACAAATGAATTACTGCGTTTAAATGAATTTATTTGCCCTCTAGTGGACATATAAATTACTGCATTTAAATACATTTATTTGCCCTCTAGTGGACATATAAGTTACTGCATTTAACTGCATTTATTTGCCCTCTAGTGAACATATAAATTACTGCATTTAAATACATTTATTTGCCCTCTAGTGGACATATAAGTTACTGCATTTAAATGCATTTAATTGCCCTCTAGTCGACAAATAAATTACTGCATTTAAATGCATTTAATTGCCCTCTAGTGGACAAATTAATTACTGCGTTTAAACGCATTTATTTGCCCTCTAGTGGATGCATAAATTACTTCATTTAAATAAATTATTTTGCCCTCTAGTGGACACATCAATTACTGTGTTTAAATGAATTTATATGCCCTCTAGTGGACATATAAGTTACTGCATTTAAATGCATTTATTTGCCCTATAGTGGACATATAAATTACTGCATTTAAATGCATTTAATTGCCCTCTAGTGGACAAATTAATTACTGCGTTTAAATGCATTTATTTGCCCTCTAGTGGATGCATAAATTACTTCATTTAAATAAATTATTTTGCCCTCTAGTGGACACATCAATTACTGCGTTTAAATGAATTTATATGCCCTCTAGTAGACATATAAATTACTGCATTTAAATACATTTATTTGCCCTCTAGTGGACATATAAGTTACTGCATTCAAATTACTTAATTGCCCTCTAGTGGACATATAAGTTACTGCATTTAAATGCATTTATTTGCCCTCTAGTGGACATATAAGTTACTGCATTTAAATGCATTTATTTGCCCTCTAGTGGACATATAAGTTACTGCATTTAAATACATTTATTTGCCCTCTAGTGGACATATAAGTTACTGCATTTAAATGCATTTATTTGCCCTCTAGTGGACATATAAGTTACTGCATTTAAATGCATTTATTTGCCCTCTAGTGGACATATAAGTTACTGCATTTAAATACATTTATTTGCCCTCTAGTCAACACATAAATTACTACATTTAAATGCATTTATTTTCCCCCTAGTCGACATATAAATTACTACATTTAAATGCGTTTATTTGCCCTCTAGGGGACACATAAATTACTGCATTTAAATGCATTTATTTGCCCTCTAGTGGACATTTAAATAACTGCGTTTAAATGCATTTTTCTGCCCTCTAGTGGACATATAAAGTACTGCGTTTAAATGCATTTATTTGCCCTCTAGTGGACAAATAAATTACTGCATTTAAATGCATTTAATTGCCCTCTAGCGGACAAATGAATTACTGCGTTTAAATGCATTTATTTGCCTTCTAGTGGACATATAAATTACTGCATTTAAATACATTTATTTGCCCTCTAGTGGACATATAAGTTACTGCATTTAACTGCATTTAATTGCCCTCTAGTGAACATATAAATTACTGCATTTAAATACATTTATTTGCCCTCTAGTGGACATATAAGTTACTGCATTTAAATGCATTTAATTGCCCTCTAGTCGACAAATAAATTACTGCATTTAAATGCATTTAATTGCCCTCTAGTGGACAAATTAATTACTGCGTTTAAATGCATTTATTTGCCCTCTAGTGGATGCATAAATTACTTCATTTAAATAAATTATTTTACCCTCTAGTGGACACATCAATTACTGTGTTTAAATGAATTTATATGCCCTCTAGTGGACATATAAGTTACTGCATTTAAATGCATTTATTTGCCCTATAGTGGACATATAAATTACTGCATTTAAATGCATTTAATTGCCCCCTAGTCGACAAATAAATTACTGCATTTAAATGCATTTAATTGCCCTCTAGTGGACAAATTAATTACTGCGTTTAAATGCATTTATTTGCCCTCTAGTGGATGCATAAATTACTTCATTTAAATAAATTATTTTGCCCTCTAGTGGACACATCAATTACTGTGTTTAAATGAATTTATTTGCCCTCTAGTGGACATATAAGTTACTGCATTTAAATGCATTTAATTGCCCTCTAGTGGACAAATTAATTACTGCGTTTAAATGCATTTATTTGCCCTCTAGTGGATGCATAAATTACTTCATTTAAATAAATTATTTTGCCCTCTAGTGGACACATCAATTACTGTGTTTAAATGAATTTATATGCCCTCTAGTGGACATATAAGTTCCTGCATTTAAATGCATTTATTTGCCCTATAGTGGACATATGAATTACTGCATTTAAATGCATTTAATTGCCCTCTAGTGGACAAATTAATTACTGCGTTTAAATGCATTTATTTGCCCTCTAGTGGATGCATAAATTACTTCATTTAAATAAATTATTTTGCCCTCTAGTGGACACATCAATTACTGCGTTTAAATGAATTTATATGCCCTCTAGTGGACATATAAATTACTGCATTTAAATACATTTATTTGCCCTCTAGTGGACATATAAGTTACTGCATTTAACCGCATTTAATTGCCCTCTAGTGAACATATAAATTACTGCATTTAAATACATTTATTCGCCCTCTAGTCGACACATAAATTACTACATTTAAATGCATTTATTTTCCCCCTAGTCGACATATACGTTACTACATTTAAATGCGTTTATTTGCCCTCTAGTGGACACATAAATTACTGCATTTAAATGCATTTATTTGCCCTCTAGTGGACATTTAAATAACTGCGTTTAAATGCATTTTTCTGCCCTCTAGTGGACATATAAAGTACTGCGTTTAAATGCATTTATTTGCCCTATAGTGGACATATGAATTACTGCATTTAAATGCATTTAATTGCCCTCTAGTGGACATATAAATTACTGCATTTAAATACATTTAATTGCCCTCTAGTGGACAAATTAATTACTGCGTTTAAATGCATTTATTTGCCCTCTAGTGGATGCATAAATTACTTCATTTAAATAAATTATTTTGCCCTCTAGTGGACACATCAATTACTGCGTTTAAATTAATTTATATGCCCTCTAGTGGACATATAAATTACTGCATTTAAATACATTTATTTGCCCTCTAGTGGACATATAAGTTACTGCATTTAAATGAATTTATTTGCCCTCTAGTGGACATATAAGTTACTGCATTTAAATACATTTATTTGCCCTCTAGTGGACATATAAGTTACTGCATTTAAATGCATTTATTTGCCCTCTAGTGGACATATAAGTTACTGCATTGAAATGCATTTATTTGCCCTCTAGTGGACATATAAGTTACTGCATTTAACTGCATTTAATTGCCCTCTAGTGAACATATAAATTACTGCATTTAAATACATTTATTTGCCCTCTAGTCGACACATAAATTACTACATTTAAATGCATTTATTTTCCCCCTAGTCGACATATACGTTACTACATTTAAATGCGTTTAGTTGCCCTCTAGTGGACACATAAATTACTGCATTTAAATGCATTTTTCTGCCCTCTAGTGGACATATAAAGTACTGCGTTTAAATGCATTTATTTGCCCTCTAGTGGACAAATAAATTACTGCATTTAAATACATTTATTTGCCCTCTAGTGGACACATAAGTTACTGCATTTAAATGCATTTATTTGGCCTCTAGTGGACACATGAATTACTGCATTTAAATACATTTATTTGCCCTCTCGTGGACACATAAGTTACTGCATTTAAATGCATTTAATTGCCCTCTAGTGGACATATAAAGTACTGCCTTTAAATGCATTTATTTGCCCTCTAGTAGACACATAAATTACTACATTTAAATGCATTTATTTTCCACCTAGTCGACATATAAGTTACTACATTTAAATGCGTTTATTTGCCCTCTAGTGGCCATATAAGTTACTGCATTTAAATGCATTTATTTGCCCTCTAGTGGACATATAAGTTACTGCATTTAAATGCATTTATTTGCCCTCTAGTGGACACATGAAGTACTACTACAGTACAAGAGAGAGCTAGTACTACTACTACTACTACTACAGTACAGAGCTAGTACTACTACTACAGTACAGGCCAGAGCTAGTACTACTACTACAGTACAGGACAGAGCTAGTACTACTACTACAGTACAGGACAGAGCTAGTACTACTACTACAGTACAGGACAGAGCTAGTACTACTACTACAGTACAGAGCTAGTACTACTACTACAGTACAGGACAGAGCTAGTACTACTACTACAGTACAGGACAGAGCTAGTACTACTACTACAGTACAGGACAGATCTAGTACTACTACTACAGTACAGGACAGAGCTAGTACTACTACTACAGTACAGAGCTAGTACTACTACTACAGTACAGGACAGAGCTAATACTACTACTACAGTACAGGACAGAGCTAGTACTACTACTACTACTAAAGTAGAGGACAGAGCTAGTACTACTACTACAGTACAGAGCTAGTACTACTACTACAGTACAGGACAGAGCTAATACTACTACTACAGTACAGGACAGAGCTAGTACTACTACTACAGTACAGGACAGAGCTAGTACTACTACTACTACTAAAGTACAGGACAGAGCTAGTACTACTACTACAGTACAGAGCTAGTACTACTACTACAGTACAGTACAGAGCTAGTACTACTACTACAGTACAGGACAGAGCTAGTACTACTACTACAGTACAGGACAGAGCTAGTACTACTACTACAGTACAGGACAGAGCTAGTACTACTACTACAGTACAGGACTGAGCTAGTACTACTACAGTACAGGAAAGAGCTAGTACTACTACTACAGTACAGGACAGAGCTAATACTACTACTACAGTACAGGACAGATCTAGTACTACTACTACAGTACAGGACAGAGCTAGTACTACTACTACAGTACAGGACAGAGCTAGTACTACTACTACAGTACAGGACTGAGCTAGTACTACTACTACAGTACAGGACAGAGCTAGTACTACTACTACAGTACAGGACAGATCTAGTACTACTACTACAGTACAGGACAGAGCTAGTACTACTACTACAGTACAGAGCTAGTACTACTACTACAGTACAGGACAGAGCTAATACTACTACTACAGTACAGGACAGAGCTAGTACTACTACTACAGTACAGGACAGAGCTAGTACTACTACTACTACTAAAGTACAGGACAGAGCTAATACTACTACTACAGTACAGGACAGAACTAGTACTACTACTACAGTACAGGACAGAGCTAGTACTACTACTACAGTACAGGACTGAGCTAGTACTACTACTACAGTACAGGACAGAACTAGTACTACTACTACAGTACAGGACTGAGCTAGTACTACTACTACAGTACAGGACAGAACTAGTACTACTACTACAGTACAGGACAGAGCTAGTACTACTACTACAGTACAGGACAGAGCTAGTACTACTACTACAGTACAGTACAGAACTAGTACTACAACTACAGTACAGGACAGAGCTAGTACTACTACTACTACTAAAGTACAGGACAGAGCTAGTACTACTACTACTACTACTACAGTACAGGACAGAGCTAGTACTACTACTACAGTACAGGACTGAGCTAGTACTACTACTACAGTACAGGACAGAGCTAGTACTACTACTACAGTCCAGGACTGAGCTAGTACTACTACTACAGTACATGACAGAGCTAGTACTACTACTACAGTACAGGACAGAGCTAGTACTACTACTACAGTACAGGACTGAGCTAGTACTACTACTACAGTACATGACAGAGCTAGTACTACTACTACAGTCCAGGACTGAGCTAGTACTACTACTACAGTACAGTACAGAGCTAGTACTACTACTACAGTACAGGACTGAGCTAGTACTACTACTACAGTACATGACAGAGCTAGTACTACTACTACAGTACAGAGCTAGTACTACTACTACAGTACTGGACAGAGCTAGTACTACTACTACAGTACAGAACTAGTACTACTACTACAGTACAAGACAGAGCTAGTACTACTACTACAGTACAGGACTGAGCTAGTACTACTACTACAGTACATGACAGAGCTAGTACTACTACTACAGTACAGAGCTAGTACTACTACTACAGTACTGGACAGAGCTAGTACTACTACTACTACTACAGTACAGAGCTAGTACTACTACAGTACAGTACAGAGCTAGTACTACTACTACAGTACAGGACAGAGCTAGTACTACTACTGCAGTACAGGCCAGAGCTAGTACTACTACTACAGTACAGGACAGAGCTAGTACTACTACTACAGTACAGAGCTAGTACTACTACTACAGTACAGGACAGAGCTAGTACTACTACTACTACAGTACAGAGCTAGTACTACTACTACTACTACTACAGTACAGGACAGAGCTAGTACTACTACTACTACAGGACAGAGCTAGTACTACTACTGCAGTACAGTACAGAGCTAGTACTACTACTACAGTACAGGACAGAGCTAGTACTACTACTACTACAGTACAGTACAGAGCTAGTACTACTACTACTACAGTACAGGACAGAGCTAGTACTACTACTACAGTACAGAGCTAGTACTACTACTACAGTACAGGACAGAGCTAGTACTACTACTACAGTACAGAGCTAGTACTACTACTACAGTACTGGACAGAGCTAGTACTACTACTACTACAGTACAGGACAGAGCTAGTACTACTACTACAGTACAGGACAGAGCTAGTACTAATACTACTACAGTACAGAGCTAGTACTACTACTACAGGACAGTACAGATCTAGTACTACTACTACAGTACAGGACATAGCTAGTACTACTACTACAGTACAGGACAGAGCTAGTACTACTACTACAGTACAGAGCTAGTACTACTACTACAGTACTGGACAGAGCTAGTACTACTACTATAGTACAGTACAGAACTAGTACTACTACTACAGTACATGACAGAGCTAGTACTACTACTACAGTACAGAGCTAGTACTACTACTACAGTACAGTACAGAGCTAGTACTACTACTACAGTACAGAACAGAGCTAGTACTACTACTACTACAGTACAGGACAGAGCTAGTACTACTACTACAGTACAGGACAGAGCTAGTACTAATACTACTACAGTACAGAGCTAGTACTACTACTACAGGACAGTACAGATCTAGTACTACTACTACAGTACAGGACATAGCTAGTACTACTACTACAGTACAGGACAGAGCTAGTACTACTACTACAGTACAGAGCTAGTACTACTACTACAGTACAGAGCTAGTACTACTACTACAGTACAGGACAGAGCTAGTACTACTACTACTACTACTACAGTACAGAGCTAGTACTACTACAGGACAGAGCTAGTACTACTACTACAGGACAGAGCTAGTACTACTATTACAGGACAGAGCTAGTACTACTACTACAGTACAGGACAGAGCTAGTACTACTACTACAGTACAGGACAGAGCTAGTACTACTACTACAGTACAGGACAGAGCTAGTACTACTACAGTACAGGACAGAGCTAGTACTACTACTACAGTCCAGGACAGAGCTAGTACTACTACTACTACTACTACAGTACAGAGCTAGTACTACTACAGGACAGAGCTAGTACTACTACTACAGGACAGAGCTAGTACTACTATTACAGTACAGGACAGAGCTAGTACTACTACTACTACAGTACAGAGCTAGTACTACTACTACAGTACAGGACAGAGCTAGTACTACTACTACAGTACAGAGCTAGTACTACTATTACAGTACAGGACAGAGCTAGTACTACTACTACAGTACAGGAAAGAGCTAGTACTACTACTACAGTACAGGACAAAGCTAGTACTACTACTACAGTACAGGACAAAGCTAGTACTACTACTACAGTACAGTACAGAGCTAGTACTACTACTACAGTACAGGACAGAGCTAGTACTACTACTACAGTACAGGACAGAGCTAGTACTACTACTACAGTACAGGAAAGAGCTAGTACTACTACTACAGTACAGAGCTAGTACTACTATTACAGTACAGGACAGAGCTAGTACTACTACTACAGTACAGGAAAGAGCTAGTACTACTACTACAGTACAGGACAAAGCTAGTACTACTACTACAGTACAGGACAAAGCTAGTACTACTACTACAGTACAGTACAGAGCTAGTACTACTACTACAGTACAGGACAGAGCTAGTACTACTACTACAGTACAGGACAGAGCTAGTACTACTACTACAGTACAGGAAAGAGCTAGTACTACTACTACAGGACAGAGCTAGTACTACTACTACAGTACAGGACAGAGCTAGTACTACTACTACAGTACAGAGCTAGTACTACTATTACAGTACAGGACAGAGTTAGTACTACTACTACTACTACTACTACTACTACTACTACTACAGGACAGAGCTAGTACTACTACTACAGTACAGTACAGAGCTAGTACTACTACTACAGTACAGAGCTAGTACTACTACTACAGGACAGAGCTAGTACTACTACTACAGTACAGGAAAGATCTAGTACTACTACTACAGTACAAAGCTAGTACTACTAATGGACAGGAAAGAGCTAGTACTACTACAGTACAGGACAGAGCTAGTACTACTACTACAGTACAGGCCAGAGCTAGTACTACTACTACAGTACAGGACAGAGCTAGTACTACTACTACAGTAAAGGAAAGAGCTAGTACTACTACTACAGTACAGTACAGAGCTAGTACTACTACTACAGTACAGAGCTAGTACTACTACTACAGTACAGTACAGAGCTAGTACTAATACTACAGTAAATGACAGAGCTAGTACTACTACTACAGTACAGTACAGATATAGTACTACTACTACAGTAAAGGACAGAGCTAGTACTACTACTACAGTACAGGACAGAGCTAGTACTACTACTACTACAGTACAGAGCTAGTACTAGTACTACTACAGTACAGAGCTAGTACTACTACTACAGTACAGAGCTAGTACTACTACTACAGTACAGAGCTAGTACTACTACTACAGTACAGTACAGAGCTAGTACTACTACTACAGTACAGAGCTAGTACTACTACTACTACTACAGTACAGAGCTAGTACTACTACTACTACAGTACAGAGCTAGTACTACTACTACAGTACAGGACAGAGCTAGTACTACTACTACAGTAAAGGACAGAGTTAGTACTACTACAGTACAGAGCTAGTACTACTACTACTACAGTACAGGACAGAGCTAGTACTACAGTACAGTACAGTACAGATATAGTTCTACTACTACAGTACATGACAGAGCTAGTACTACTACTACAATACAGGACAGAGCTAGTATTACTACTACGGGACAGAGCTAGTACTACTACTACAGTAAAGGACAGAGCTAGTACTACTACTACAGTACAGGACAGAGCTAGTACTACTACAGGACAGAGCTAGTACTACTACTACAGTACAGGACAGAGCTAGTACTACTACTACAGGACAGAGCTAGTACTACTACTACAGTAAAGGACAGAGCTAGTACTACTACTACTACAGTACAGTACAGAGCTAGTACTACTACTACAGTACAGGGCTAGTACTACTACTACAGTAAAGGACAGAGCTAGTACTACTACTACAGTACAGAGCTAGTACTACTACTACAGTACAGGACAGAGCTAGTACTACTACTACAGTACAGGACATGGCTAGTACTACTACTACAGTACAGTACAGAGTTAGTACTACTACAGTACAGAGCTAGTACTACTACTACAGTACCGGACAGAGCTAGTACTATTACTACAGTACAGGACAGAGCTAGTACTACTACAGGACAGAGCTAGTACTACTACTACAGTACAGGACAGAGCTAGTACTAGTACTACTACTACAGTACAGAGCTAGTACTACTACTACAGTACAGAACAGAGCTAGTACTACTACTACAGTACAGGACTGAGCTAGTACTACTACTACTACAGTACAGAGCTAGTACTACTACTACAGTACAGAACAGAGCTAGTACTACTACTACAGTACAGGACAGAGCTAGTACTACTACAGTACAGGACAGAGCTAGTACTACTACTACAGTACAGGACAGAGCTAGTACTACTACTACAGTACAGAACAGAGCTAGTACTACTACTACAGTACTGGACAGAGCTAGTACTACTACTACAGTACAAGAGAGAGCTAGTACTACTACTACAGTACAGGACAGAGCTAGTACTACTACTACAGTACAGGACAGAGCTAGTACTACTACTACAGTACAAGACAGAGCTAGTACTACTACTACAGTACAGGACAGAGCTAGTACTACTACTACAGTACAGGACAGAGCTACTACTACTACTACAGTACATAGCTAGTACTACTACTACAGTACAGGACAGAGCTAGTACTACTACTACAGTACAGGACAGAGCTAGTACTACTACTACTACAGTACAGGACAGAGCTAGTATTACTACTACAGTACAGGACAGAGCTAGTACTACTACTACAGTACAGAGCTAGTACTACTACAGTACAAGACAGAGCTAGTACTACTACTACAGTACAGGACAGAGTTAGTACTACTACTACAGTACAGGACAGAGCTAGTACTACTACTACAGTACAATACAGAGCTAGTACTACTACTACAGGACAGAGCTAGTACTACTACTACAGTCCAGGACAGAGCTAGTACTACTACAGTACAGGACAGAGCTAGTACTACTACTACAGTACAGGACAGAGCTAGTACTACTACTACAGTACAATACAGAGCTAGTACTACTACTACAGGACAGAGCTAGTACTACTACTACAGTACAGGACAGAGCTAGTACTACTATTACAGTACAGGACAGAGTTAGTACTACTACTAAAGTACAGAGCTAGTACTACTACTACTACAGTACAGGACAGAGCTAGTACTACTACTACAGTACAGGACAGAGCTAGTACTACTACTACAGTACAGGACAGAGCTAGTACTACTACTACAGTACAGGACAGAGCTAGTACTACTACAGGACAGAGCTAGTACTACTACTACTACAGTACAGGACAGAGCTAGTACTACTACTACAGGACAGAGCTAGTACTACTACTACTACAGTACAGAGCTAGTACTACTACTACAGTACAGTACAGAGCTAGTACTACTACTACAGTACAGGACAGAGCTAGTACTACTACTACAGTACAGGACAGAGCTAGTACTACTACTACAGTACAGGACAGAGCTAGTACTACTACTACAGGACAGAGCTAGTACTACTACTACAGTACAGGACAGAGCTAGTACTACTACTACAGTACAGGACAGAGCTAGTACTACTACTACAGTACAGGACTGAGCTAGTACTACTACTACAGTACAGGACAGAGCTAGTACTACTACTACAGTACAGGACAGAGCTAGTACTACTACTACAGTACAGGACAGAGCTAGTACTACTACTACAGTACAGGACAGAGCTAGTACTACTACTACTACTACTACAGTACAGAGCTAGTACTACTACTACTACTACAGGACAGAGCTAGTACTACTACTACTACAGGACAGAGCTAGTACTACTACTACAGGACAGGACAGAGCTAGTACTACTACTACAGTACAGGACAGAGCTAGTACTACTACTACTACTACTACTACTACTACTACTACTACTACAGGACAGAGCTAGTACTACTACAGGACAGAGCTAGTACTACTACAGGACAGAGCTAGTACTACTACAGGACAGAGCTAGTACTACTACTACAGTACAGGACAGAGCTAGTACTACTACTACAGTACAGGACAGAGCTAGTACTACTACTACAGTACAGAGCTAGTACTACTACTACAGTACAGGACAGAGCTAGTACTACTACTACAGTACATGACAGAGCTAGTACTACTACTACAGTACAGGACTGAGCTAGTACTACTACTACAGTACAGGACAGAGCTAGTACTACTACTATTACTACAGTACAGAGCTAGTACTACTACTACTACAGGACAGAGCTAGTAATACTACTACAGTACAGAGCTAGTACTACTACTACTACAGTACAGGACAAAGCTAGTACTACTACTACAGTACTGGACAAAGCTAGTACTACTACTACAGTACAGGAAAGAGCTAGTACTACTACTACAGTACAGAGCTAGTACTACTACTACAGTACAGTACAGAGCTAGTACTACTATTACAGTACAGGACAGAGCTAGTACTACTACTACAGTACAGTACAGAGCTAGTACTACTACTACAGTACAGAGCTAGTACTACTACTACAGTACAGGACAGGGCTAGTACTACTACTACAGTACAGAGCTAGTACTACTACTACTACAGTACAGGACAGAGCTAGTACTACTACTACAGTCCAGGACAGAGCTAGTACTACTACTACAGTACAGAGCTAGTACTACTACTACAGTACCGGACAGAGCTAGTACTATTACTACAGTACAGGACAGAGCTAGTACTACTACAGGACAGAGCTAGTACTACTACTACAGTAAAGGACAGAGCTAGTACTACTACTACAGTACAGGACAGAGCTAGTACTACTACAGGACAGAGCTAGTACTACTACTACAGTACAGGACAGAGCTAGTACTACTACTACAGGACAGAGCTACTACTACTACTACAGTAAAGGACAGAGCTAGTACTACTACTACTACAGTACAGTACAGAGCTAGTACTACTACTACAGTACAGGGCTAGTACTACTACTACAGTAAAGGACAGAGCTAGTACTACTACTACAGTACAGAGCTAGTACTACTACTACAGTACAGGACAGAGCTAGTACTACTATTACTACAGTACAGGACATAGCTAGTACTACTACTACAGTACAGTACAGAGTTAGTACTACTACAGTACAGAGCTAGTACTACTACTACAGTACCGGACAGAGCTAGTACTATTACTACAGTACAGGACAGAGCTAGTACTACTACAGGACAGAGCTAGTACTACTACTACAGTACAGGACAGAGCTAGTACTAGTACTACTACTACAGTACAGAGCTAGTACTACTACTACAGTACAGAACAGAGCTAGTACTACTACTACAGTACAGGACTGAGCTAGTACTACTACTACTATAGTACAGAGCTAGTACTACTACTACAGTACAGAACAGAGCTAGTACTACTACTACAGTACAGGACAGAGCTAGTACTACTACAGTACAGGACAGAGCTAGTACTACTACTACAGTACAGGACAGAGCTAGTACTACTACTACAGTACAGAACAGAGCTAGTACTACTACTACAGTACTGGACAGAGCTAGTACTACTACTACAGTACAAGAGAGAGCTAGTACTACTACTACAGTACAGGACAGAGCTAGTACTACTACTACAGTACAAGACAGAGCTAGTACTACTACTACAGTACAGGACAGAGCTAGTACTACTACTACAGTACATAGCTAGTACTACTACTACAGTACAGGACAGAGCTAGTACTACTACTACAGTACAGGACAGAGCTAGTACTACTACTACTACAGTACAGGACAGAGCTAGTATTACTACTACAGTACAGGACAGAGCTAGTACTACTACTACAGTACAGAGCTAGTACTACTACAGTACAAGACAGAGCTAGTACTACTACTACAGTACAGGACAGAGTTAGTACTACTACTACAGTACAGGACAGAGCTAGTACTACTACTACAGTACAATACAGAGCTAGTACTACTACTACAGGACAGAGCTAGTACTACTACTACAGTCCAGGACAGAGCTAGTACTACTACAGTACAGGACAGAGTTAGTACTACTACTACAGTACAGGACAGAGCTAGTACTACTACTACAGTACAATACAGAGCTAGTACTACTACTACAGTACAGAGCTAGTACTACTACTACAGTACAGGACAGAGCTAGTACTACTACTACAGTACAATACAGAGCTAGTACTACTACTACAGGACAGAGCTAGTACTACTACTACTACAGTACAGGACAGAGCTAGTACTACTATTACAGTACAGGACAGAGTTAGTACTACTACTAAAGTACAGAGCTAGTACTACTACTACTACAGTACAGGACAGAGCTAGTACTACTACTACAGTACAGTACAGAGCTAGTACTACTACTACTACAGTACAGGACAGAGCTAGTACTACTACTACAGTACAGGACAGAGCTAGTACTACTACAGGACAGAGCTAGTACTACTACTACTACAGTACAGGACAGAGCTAGTACTACTACTACAGGACAGAGCTAGTACTACTACTACAGTACAGGACAGAGCTAGTACTACTACTACAGTACAGGACAGAGCTAGTACTACTACTACAGTACAGGACTGAGCTAGTACTACTACTACAGTACAGTACAGAGCTAGTACTACTACTACAGTACAGGACAGAGCTAGTACTACTACTACTACTACAGTACAGAGCTAGTACTACTACTACTACTACAGGACAGAGCTAGTACTACTACTACAGTACAGGACAGAGCTAGTACTACTACTACTACTACTACTACTACTACTACTACTACAGGACAGAGCTAGTACTACTACAGGACAGAGCTAGTACTACTACTACAGTACAGGACAGAGCTAGTACTACTACTACAGTACAGGACAGAGCTAGTACTACTACTACAGTACAGGACAGAGCTAGTACTACTACTACAGCCCAGGACAGAGCTAGTACTACTACTACAGGACAGAGCTAGTACTACTACTACAGTACAGGACAGAGCTAGTACTACTACTACAGTACAGGACAGAGCTAGTACTACTACAGTACAGGACAGAGCTAGTACTACTACTACAGTACATGACAGAGCTAGTACTACTACTACAGTACAGGACTGAGCTAGTACTACTACTACAGTACAGGACAGAGCTAGTACTACTACTATTACTACAGTACAGAGCTAGTACTACTACTACTACAGGACAGAGCTAGTAATACTACTACAGTACAGAGCTAGTACTACTACTACTACAGTACAGGACAAAGCTAGTACTACTACTACAGTACAGGACAAAGCTAGTACTACTACTACAGTACAGGAAAGAGCTAGTACTACTACTACAGTACAGAGCTAGTACTACTACTACAGTACAGTACAGAGCTAGTACTACTACTACAGTACAGGACAGAGCTAGTACTACTACTACAGTACAGTACAGAGCTAGTACTACTACTACAGTACAGAGCTAGTACTACTACTACAGTACAGGACAGAGCTAGTACTACTACTACAGTACAGAGCTAGTACTACTACTACAGTACAGGACAGGGCTAGTACTACTACTACAGTACAGAGCTAGTACTACTACTACTACAGTACAGGACAGAGCTAGTACTACTACTACAGTCCAGGACAGAGCTAGTACTACTACTACAGTACAGAGTTAGTACTACTACAGTACAGAGCTAGTACTATTACTACAGTACAGGACAGAGCTAGTACTACTACAGGACAGAGCTAGTACTACTACTACAGTACAGGACAGAGCTAGTACTACTACTACTACTACAGTACAGGACAGAGCTAGTACTACTACTACAGTACAGGACAGAGCTAGTACTACTACTACAGTACAGGACAGAGCTAGTACTACTACTACAGTACAGAGCTAGTACTACTACTACAGTACAGGACAGAGCTAGTACTACTACTACTACTACAGTACAGGACAGAGCTAGTACTACTACTACAGTACAGGACAGAGCTAGTACTACTACTACAGTACATGACAAAGCTAGTACTACTACTACTACTATAGT
Organism: Cololabis saira; assembly: GCF_033807715.1. Taxonomy (NCBI): domain Eukaryota; kingdom Metazoa; phylum Chordata; class Actinopteri; order Beloniformes; family Belonidae; genus Cololabis; species Cololabis saira. Next base: position 46,389,068 of record NC_084598.1, on the reverse strand, counting down.
ACAGGACAGAGCTAGTACTACTACTATAGTACAGGACAGAGCTAGTACTACTACTGCAGTACAGAGCTAGTACTACTACTACTACAGTACAGTACAGAGCTAGTACTACTACTGCAGTACAGAGCTAGTACTACTACTACTACAGTACAGGACAGAGCTAGTACTACTACTACAGTACAGTACAGAGCTAGTATTACTACTATAGTACAGCACAGAGCTAGTACTACTACTACAGTACAGGACAGAGCTAGTACTACTACTATAGTACAGGACAGAGCTAGTACTACTACTACAGTACAGAGCTAGTACTACTACTACAGTACAGGACAGAGCTAGTACTACTACTACAGTACAGTACAGAGCTAGTACTACTACTACAGTACAGGACAGAGCTAGTACTACTACTACAGTACAGTACAGAGCTAGTATTACTACTATAGTACAGCACAGAGCTAGTACTACTACTACAGTACAGGACAGAGCTAGTACTACTACTACAGTACAGTACAGAGCTAGTATTACTACTATAGTACAGTACAGAGCTAGTACTACTACTACAGTACAGGACAGAGCTAGTACTACTACTACTACAGTACAGAGCTAGTACTACTACTACTATAGTACAGGACAGAGCTAGTACTACTACTACAGTACAGAGCTAGTACTACTACTACTACAGTACAGGACAGAGCTAGTACTACTACTACAGTACAGTACAGAGCTAGTATTACTACTATAGTACAGCACAGAGCTAGTACTACTACTACAGTACAGGACAGAGCTAGTACTACTACTACAGTACAGGACAGAGCTAGTACTATTACTACAGTACAGGACAGAGCTAGTACTACTACTACAGTACAGGACAGAGCTAGTACTACTACTACAGTACAGGACAGAGCTAGTACTACTACTACAGTACAGAGCTAGTACTACTACTACAGTACAGGACAGAGCGAGTACTACTACTACAGTACACGACAGAGCTAGTACTACTACTACTACAGTACAGAGCTAGTACTACTACTACAGTACAGGACAGAGCTAGTACTACTACTACAGTACAGGACAGAGCTAGTACTACTACTACAGTACAGGACAGAGCTAGTACTACTACTACAGTACAGTACAGAGCTAGTACTACTACTACAGTACAGGACAGAGCTAGTACTACTACAGTACAGGACAGAGCTAGTACTACTACTACAGTACAGAGCTAGTACTACTACTACAGGACAGAGCTAGTACTACTACTACAGTACAGGACAGAGCTAGTACTACTACAGTACAGGACAGAGCTAGTACTACTACTACTACAATACAGAGCTAGTACTACTACTACTACAGTACAGAGCTAGTACTACTACTACAGTACAGGACAGAGCTGGTACTACTACAGTACAGGACAGAGCTAGTACTACTACTACAGTACAGGACAGAGCTAGTACTACTACTACTACAGTACAATACAGAGCTAGTACTACTACTACAGTACAGGACAGAGCTAGTACTACTACTACAGTACAGTACAGAGCTAGTACTACTACTACTACAGTACAGAGCTAGTACTACTACTACAGTACAGGACAGAGCTAGTACTACTACTACAGTACAGAGCTAGTACTACTACTACAGGACAGAGCTAGTACTACTACTACAGTACAGGACAGAGCTAGTACTACTACTACTACAGTACAGAGCTAGTACTACTACTACAGTACAGGACAGAGCTGGTACTACTACAGTACAGGACAGAGCTAGTACTACTACTACAGTACAGGACAGAGCTAGTACTACTACTACTACAGTACAATACAGAGCTAGTACTACTACTACAGTACAGGACAGAGCTAGTACTACTACTACAGTACAGTACAGAGCTAGTACTACTACTACTACAGTACAGAGCTAGTACTACTACTACAGTACAGAGCTAGTACTACTACTACAGGACAGAGCTAGTACTACTACTACTACAGTACAGAGCTAGTACTACTACTACAGTACAGGACAGAGCTAGTACTACTACTACAGTACAGAGCTAGTACTACTACTACAGGACAGAGCTAGTACTACTACTACTACAGTACAGAGCTAGTACTACTACTACAGTACAGTACAGAGCTAGTACTACTACTACTACTACAGTACAGAGCTAGTACTACTACTACTACAGTACAGAGCTAGTACTACTACTACAGTACAGAGCTAGTACTACTACTACAGGACAGAGCTAGTACTACTACTACTACAGTACAGAGCTAGTACTACTACTACAGGACAGAGCTAGTACTACTACTACTACAGTACAGAGCTAGTACTACTACTACTACAGTACAGAGCTAGTACTACTACTACAGTACAGAGCTAGTACTACTACTACAGTACAAGAGAGAGCTAGTACTACTACTACAGTACAGGACAGAGCTAGTACTACTACTACTACAGTACAGAGCTAGTACTACTACTACAGTACAGAGCTAGTACTACTACTACAGGACAGAGCTAGTACTACTACTACTACAGTACAGAGCTAGTACTACTACTACTACAGTACAGAGCTAGTACTACTACTACAGGACAGAGCTAGTACTACTACTACAGTACAGTACAGAGCTAGTACTACTACTACTACAGTACAGAGCTAGTACTACTACTACTACTACTACTACAGTACAGAGCTAGTACTACTACTACAGTACAAGAGAGAGCTAGTACTACTACTACAGTACAGGACAGAGCTAGTAATACTACAGTACAGGACAGAGCTAGTACTACTACAGTACAGGACAGAGCTAGTACTACTACTACAGTACAGGACAGAGCTAGTACTACTACTACAGTACAGGACAGAGCTAGTACTACTACTACTACAGTACAGAGCTAGTACTACTACTACTACAGTACAGAGCTAGTACTACTACTACAGTACAGGACAGAGCTAGTAATACTACTACAGTACAGGACAGAGCTAGTAATACTACTACAGTACAGTACAGAGCTAGTACTACTACTACTACAGTACAGTACATAGGTAGTACTACTACTACAGTACAGTACAGAGCTAGTACTACTACAGTACAGGACAGAGCTAGTACTACTACTACAGTACAGGACAGAGCTAGTACTTCTACTACAGTACAGGACAGAGCTAGTACTACTACTACAGTACATAGCTAGTACTTCTACTACAGTACAGGACAGAGCTAGTACTACTACTACAGTACAGGACAGAGCTAGTAGTACTACAGTACAGGACAGAGCTAGTACTACTACTACAGTACAGGACAGAGCTAGTACTACTACTACAGTACAGGACAGAGCTAGTACTACTACTACAGTACAGGACAGAGCTAGTACTACTACTACAGTACAGGACAGAGCTAGTACTACTACAGTACAGGACAGAGCTAGTACTACTACTACAGTACAGGACAGAGCTAGTACTACTACTACAGTACAGTACAGAGCTAGTACTACTACTACAGTACATAGCTAGTACTTCTACTACAGTACAGGACAGAGCTAGTACTACTACTACAGTACAGGACAGAGCTAGTAGTACTACTACTACAGTACAGGACAGAGCTAGTAGTACTACAGTACAGGACAGAGCTAGTACTACTACTACAGTACAGGACAGAGCTAGTACTACTACAGTACAGGACAGAGCTAGTACTACTACTACAGTACAGTACAGAGCTAGTACTACTACTACAGTACATAGCTAGTACTTCTACTACAGTACAGGACAGAGCTAGTACTACTACTACAGTACAGTACAGAGCTAGTACTACTACTACAGTACATAGCTAGTACTTCTACTACAGTACAGGACAGAGCTAGTACTACTACTACAGTACAGGACAGAGCTAGTACTACTACTACAGTACAGGACTGAGCTAGTACTACTACTACAGTACAGGACAGAGCTAATACTACTACTACAGTACAGGACAGAGCTAGTACTACTACAGTACAGTACAGAGCTAGTACTACTACTACAGTACAGGACAGAGCTAGTACTACTACTACAGTACAGGACAGAGCTAGTACTACTACTACAGTACAGGACAGAGCTAGTAGTACTACTACTACAGTACAGTACATAACTAGTACTACTACTACAGTCCAGGACTGAGCTAGTACTACTACTACAGTACATGACAGAGCTAGTACTACTACTACAGTACAGGACAGAGCTAGTACTACTACTACAGTACAGGACTGAGCTAGTACTACTACTACAGTACATGACAGAGCTAGTACTACTACTACAGTCCAGGACTGAGCTAGTACTACTACTACAGTACATGACAGAGCTAGTACTACTACTACAGTACAGAGCTAGTACTACTACTACAGTACATGACAGAGCTAGTACTACTACTACTATTACAATACAGAGCTAGTACTACTACAGTACAGTACAGAGCTAGTACTACTACTACAGTACAGGACTGAGCTAGTACTACTACTACAGTACAGAGCTAGTACTACTACAGTACAGTACAGAGCTAGTACTACTACTACAGTACAGGCCAGAGCTAGTACTACTACTACAGTACAGGACTGAGCTAGTACTACTACTACAGTACAGGACAGAGCTAGTACTACTACTACAGTACAGAGCTAGTACTACTACTACAGTACAGGACAGAGCTAGTACTACTACTACTACTACAGTACAGAGCTAGTACTACTACTACTACTACTACTACAGTACAGGACAGAGCTAGTACTACTACTACTACAGGACAGAGCTAGTACTACTACTGCAGTACAGTACAGAGCTAGTACTACTACTACAGTACAGGACAGAGCTAGTACTACTACTACAGTACAGTACAGAGCTAGTACTACTACTATAGTACAGGACAGAGCTAGTACTACTACTATAGTACAGTACAGAGCTAGTACTACTACTACTACAGTACAGGACAGAGCTAGTACTACTACTACAGTACAGAGCTAGTACTACTACTACAGTACAGGACAGAGCTAGTACTACTACTATAGTACAGTACAGAACTAGTACTACTACTACAGTACATGACAGAGCTAGTACTACTACTACAGTACAGGACAGAGATAGTACTACTACTACAGTACAGGACAGAGCTAGTACTACTACTACAGTACAGAACAGAGCTAGTACTACTACTACTACAGTACAGGACAGAGCTAGTACTACTACTACAGTACAGGACAGAGATAGTACTACTACTACAGTACAGTACAGAGCTAGTACTACTACTACAGTACAGAGCTAGTACTACTACTACAGTACAGGACAGAGCTAGTACTACTACTACAGTACAGGACAGAGCTAGTACTACTACTACAGTACAGAACAGAGCTAGTACTACTACTACTACAGTACAGGACAGAGCTAGTACTACTACTACAGTACAGGACAGAGATAGTACTACTACTACAGTACAGTACAGAGCTAGTACTACTACTACAGTACAGGACAGAGCTAGTACTACTACTACAGTACAGGACAGAGCTAGTACTAATACTACTACAGTACAGAGCTAGTACTACTACTACAGGACAGTACAGATCTAGTACTACTACTACAGTACAGGACAGAGCTAGTACTACTACTACAGTACAGTACAGAGCTAGTACTACTACAGTACAAGAGAGAGCTAGTACTACTAATACTACAGTACAGGACAGAGGTAGTACTACTACTACAGTACAGGACAGAGCTAGTACTACTACTACAGTACAGGACAGTGCTAGTACTACTACTACAGTACAGGACAGAGCTAGTACTACTACTACAGTACAGGACAGAGCTAGTACTACTACTACTACAGTACAGGACAGAGCTAGTACTACTACTACAGTACAGGACAGAGCTAGTACTACTACTACAGTCCAGTACAGAGCTAGTACTACTACTACAGTACAGGACAGAGCTAGTACTACTACTACTACTACAGTACAGAGCTAGTACTACTACTACAGTACAGGACAGAGCTAGTACTACTACTACAGTACAGGACAGAGCTAGTACTACTACTACTACTACAGTACAGAGCTAGTACTACTACTACAGTACAGGACAGAGCTAGTACTACTACTACTACTACTACAGTACAGAGCTAGTACTACTACTACAGGACAGAGCTAGTACTACTACTACAGTACAGGACAGAGCTAGTACTACTACTACAGGACAGAGCTAGTACTACTACTACAGTCCAGGACAGAGCTAGTACTACTACTACAGTCCAGGACAGAGCTAGTACTACTACTACTACTACTACAGTACAGAGCTAGTACTACTACAGGACAGAGCTAGTACTACTACTACAGGACAGAGCTAGTACTACTATTACAGTACAGGACAGAGCTAGTACTACTACTACTACAGTACAGAGCTAGTACTACTACTACAGTACAGGACAGAGCTAGTACTACTATTACAGTACAGGACAGAGTTAGTACTACTACTACTACTACTACTACTACTACTACTACTACAGGACAGAGCTAGTACTACTACTACAGTACAGGACAGAGCTAGTACTACTACTACAGTACAGGACAGAGCTAGTACTACTACTACAGTACAGGACAGAGCTAGTACTACTACTACAGTACAGGAAAGAGCTAGTACTACTACTACAGTACAGGACAAAGCTAGTACTACTACTACAGTACAGGACAAAGCTAGTACTACTACTACAGTACAGGAAAGAGCTAGTACTACTACTACAGTACAGTACAGAGCTAGTACTACTACTACAGTACAGAGCTAGTACTACTACTACAGTACAGGACAGAGCTAGTACTACTACTACAGTACAGTACAGAGCTAGTACTACTACTACAGTACAGTACAGAGCTAGTACTACTACTACAGTACAGAGCTAGTACTACTACTACAGTACAGAGCTAGTACTACTACTACAGGACAGAGCTAGTACTACTACTACAGTACAGGACAGAGCTAGTACTACTACAGTACAGGACAGAGCTAGTACTACTACTACAGTACAGGAAAGATCTAGTACTACTACTACAGTACAAAGCTAGTACTACTAATGGACAGGAAAGAGCTAGTACTACTACAGTACAGGAAAGAGCTAGTACTACTACTACAGTACAGGCCAGAGCTAGTACTACTACTACAGTACAGGCCAGAGCTAGTACTACTACTACAGTACAGGAAAGAGCTAGTACTACTACTACAGTACAGGACAGAGCTAGTACTACTACTACAGTAAAGGAAAGAGCTAGTACTACTACTACAGTACAGTACAGAGCTAGTACTACTACTACAGTACAGAGCTAGTACTACTACTACAGTACAGTACAGAGCTAGTACTAATACTACAGTAAATGACAGAGCTAGTACTACTACTACAGTACAGTACAGATATAGTACTACTACTACAGTACATGACAGAGCTAGTACTACTACTACAGTAAAGGACAGAGCTAGTACTACTACTACAGTACAGGACAGAGCTAGTACTACTACTACTACAGTACAGAGCTAGTACTAGTACTACTACAGTACAGAGCTAGTACTACTACTACAGTACAGAGCTAGTACTACTACTACAGTACAGAGCTAGTACTACTACTACAGTACAGTACAGAGCTAGTACTACTACTACAGTACAGAGCTAGTACTACTACTACTACTACAGTACAGAGCTAGTACTACTACTACTACAGTACAGAGCTAGTACTACTACTACAGTACAGAGCTAGTACTACTACTACAGTACAGTACAGAGCTAGTACTACTACTACAGTAAAGGACAGAGCTAGTACTACTACAGTACAGAGCTAGTACTACTACTACAGTAAAGGACAGAGCTAGTACTACTACTACTACTACAGTACAGAGCTAGTACTACTACTACTACAGTACAGAGCTAGTACTACTACTACAGTACAGAGCTAGTACTACTACTACAGTACAGTACAGAGCTAGTACTACTACTACAGTAAAGGACAGAGCTAGTACTACTACAGTACAGAGCTAGTACTACTACTACAGTAAAGGACAGAGCTAGTACTACTACAGTACAGAGCTAGTACTACTACTACAGTACATGACAGAGCTAGTACTACTACTACAATACAGGACAGAGCTAGTACTACTACTACTACAGTACAGAGCTAGTACTACTACTACGGGACAGAGCTAGTACTACTACTACAGTAAAGGACAGAGCTAGTACTACTACTACAGTACAGGACAGAGCTAGTACTACTACTACAGGACAGAGCTAGTACTACTACTACAGTAAAGGACAGAGCTAGTACTACTACTACTACAGTACAGTACAGAGCTAGTACTACTACTACAGTACAGGGCTAGTACTACTACTACAGTACAGAGCTAGTACTACTACTACAGTACAGGACAGAGCTAGTACTACTACTACAGTACAGGACATAGCTAGTACTACTACTACAGTACAGTACAGAGTTAGTACTACTACAGTACAGAGCTAGTACTACTACTACAGTACCGGACAGAGCTAGTACTATTACTACAGTACAGGACAGAGCTAGTACTACTACAGGACAGAGCTAGTACTACTACTACAGTACAGGACAGAGCTAGTACTAGTACTACTACTACAGTACAGAGCTAGTACTGTAGTAGTAGTACTACTAGGCTGATTGGGTAACGTATTGCGTCACGCATCGCGTCACTTCCTGGTGTTTGCAGTCTGTGCTGCTGCCGTCTCACGGCGTTTGCAGGCTCAGATCTCTCCCGACTTTTTATCTAAAACTTAGACTGTTTTCTGGTAAAATAGCACTATATCTGGTACATCACTGTCTTTATTTCAACACTCGCTCATTTTCTCTTCCGTAACTTTCACTGTCACCAATCACCGATACATTTTCTGTCCGTTAGCCTCCGTTAGCATCTTAGCATGGCCGCTCCGGCTCCCACCGCTTCACCTCTTTCCTGCTCAGCGTGTGAAATGTTTAGTTATTCCTCTGCCTCCTTTAGTGAAGACGGTAAGTGCTTAAAGTGTAGTTTATTTGCAGGGCTGGAGGCGAGGCTCAGTCAGTTAGAGGTCCGGTTCGGCCAACTAAACCATAGTCCGAGAGCCTCCTCAGCTAACCAGGCTAAGCTAGCGGCGGACCGGCCCGTAGCAGCTGAGCGTAGCCGCTCCCCTGCAGCTCCCGAGCAGCCGGCCAGGCAGGGCAGCTGGGTGACGGTTCGGAGGAAGACTAGTCTTAAAGGGCTCACGGAACACCACCACCCGCTACATGTGTCTAACAGATTTTCCCCACTTAGCGACACATCTGTTGAGAAACCGACCCTGGTGATTGGAGACTCCATAGTCAGACATGTGAAGCCGACTCCAGAGACCTTAGTTAGGTGCATCCCGGGGGCCAGAGCGGGCGACATAGAAGCAAATTTGAAGCTACTGGCAAAGGGTAATCGTAAATATGGTAAAGTTATCATCAATGTCGGAGCTAATGACTCCCGTCTTCGCCAGTCGGAAGTAACCAGAATGAATATTGTCTCGGTGTGTAACTTCGCCAAGACCATGTCGGACTCTGTAGGTTTTTCTGGCCCCCTCCCCAATCTGACCAGCGATGACATGTTTAGTCGCATGCTCTCGCTCCGCCGCTGGTTGTCTCAGTGGTGTTCAGAAAACGACGTGGACTTTATTGACAACTGGGAGACATTCTGGGGAAAGCCCGGTCTGATTAGAAGGGACGGCATTCATCCCACCCGGGATGGTGCAGCTCTTATGTCTAGAAATCTGGCCAATGTTATTAGACACTCCCCCTGACAATGCAGGGTCCAGGCCAGGATGCAGAGCTGTAGTTTAACAGGGCTGGAGGCGAGGCTTAGTCAGTTAGAGGTCCGGTTTGGCCAACTAGACCATAGTCCGATAGAATCCTCTGCGGACCGGCCCGTAGCAGCTGAGCGTAACCGCTCCCCTGCAGCTCCCCGGCAGCCGGCCAGGCAGGGCAGCTGGGTGACGGTTCGGAGGAAGGGTAGTCTTAAAGGGCTCACAGAACACCACCACCCGCTTCATGTGTCTAACCGTTTTTCCCCACTCAGCGACACATCTGTTGCTTCTCAAGGACCAACGCCTGCCAACAAAACTGTAGGATTGCATTATGTAATTAGCGACTCTAAAACTGTAGGATTACATGATATTGGCGACTCTGGCCAGGTGCCTAGCAAAATAGAAGTGGTTGCAGTTCCCCGCCCTCCAAAAGTTCACCAGGTGCAGCGTTATAGAGGCGTTAACCAAGATAACCTTGTAAAAATTAAAACCAATGCACATTTGGTACCAATTACAGACCGAAAAATTAGATGCGGACTACTAAATATACGATCATTAAGCTCTAAGTCTCTGTTAGTAAATGATATAATTACAGAGAGCAGGAGTGATATTTTCTGCTTAACAGAAACATGGTTACAGGAGGAAGAGTATGTTAGTTTGAATGAATCAACTCCGCCCGGCTACTTTAATCATCACATTCCTAGAAGCACGGGCCGAGGCGGAGGAGTCGCAGCAATTTATAACTCCGGTCTCCAAACAAAAATTGAACCCAAGTGCAACTATAATACATTTGAAAGCCTCATGCTTGGTCTGAAATTTCCGAGCCGGAAATCAGAGAAGCCAGTTGTGTTAGTGGTAGTGTACCGGCCCCCTGCTGGTGCGTATCTGGAGTTTTTGTCTGAATTTTCAGATTTCCTTTCTGGATTATTGATCAGCACAGATAAATTCATCATAGTGGGTGATTTTAACATTCATATGGATGTTGAAAGCGATAATCTTAAATTAGCCTTCGATTCTCTTCTAGAATCAATGGGTATCTCACAAAAAGTGGATAAACCGACGCACTGTTTTAATCATACTCTCGATCTCGTTCTCACCTACGGTGTTGAAACTGATGGTCTGTTGGTGTCACCTGTAAACTCCCTTTTATCCGACCATTACTTAATAACGTTTGAATTTAATTTTGTTGATGTCGAAGTGCAAAATAGGAGGTATTATTTTAGCAGATGTTTGTCTGATGAAGTTATTGTTAAATTTAGGGAGGCCATTGCTTATCTTACGACAGTGCGAAATAGTGATGTAGTCGAGGCCAGTGACCTGGGTTCTACCTCTGCAGATGTTGATTTCCTTGCTAGTAACACTGCTGATTTGTTGCATTCAGCTTTAGATGAAGTTGCTCCTTTGAAAAGGAGGGTTTCTAGCCACAGGAGCTTAACTCCCTGGTATAATTCAGATATCCGCATGTTGAAACAAAACGTGCGTAAAATGGAAAGGAAGTGGTACTCTTGTAGGTCTGTAGACTCTCATCGTGAATGGAAAGATATTCTAATAGTATATAAAAAAGCCATTCGCAAAGCCAGAACAGCTTATTATTCAACGTTGATAGAGGATAACAAAAGTAACCCACGTTTTCTGTTCAGCACTGTAGCCAGGCTGACAAAGAGTCACAACTCTGTTGAGCCGTGCATTCCTGCAGCTCTCAGTAGTGAGGACTTTATGGGCTTCTTCAACAGTAAAATCGCGAGAATTAGAGAAGAAATCAACCAGCCGGTTGTAGGTGTTTCTTCAGCTTTAGCGACTTCCCTAGGCTCTGACTTGTCTCTAGACTGTTTTGATCCTATAGACCTCCCTGAGCTGACTTCACTCGTTAATAGAGCTAAGTCAACCACATGTATGTTAGACCCCATCCCGACTCGTCTATTCAAACATATTTTTTCTCTTATTGGTACGACAATACTGGACCAAATTAACTTATCCCTAAGTTTAGGATATGTACCACAGGTTTTCAAAGTCGCAGTAATTAAACCTTTACTTAAAAAACCTTCTCTTGACCCAGACACCTTAGCTAATTATAGACCAATTTCCAACCTTCCATTTGTGTCTAAAATTCTGGAAAAGGCAGTTTCAAGCCAGTTATGTGACTATTTGTATAGAAATGATCTGTTTGAAGTCTTTCAGTCAGGGTTCAGAATGCATCATAGCACAGAGACAGCACTTGTTCGAGTCACGAATGACCTCCTTATGGCCTCAGATAAGGGATTAGTGTCCATACTGGTTCTACTGGACCTCAGTGCTGCTTTTGACACTATAGATCATGGCATTTTACTGCACAGGTTAGAGCATGTTGTTGGGATTAAAGGGACAGCTCTATGTTGGTTTAAATCATACCTATCTGACAGGTTCCAGTTTGTTCATGTACATGAGGTTTCTTCAGAGCAGTCAAGGGTCTGTTATGGTGTTCCGCAGGGTTCAGTGCTAGGGCCAATCTTGTTCAGTTTATACATGCAGCCGTTGGGAAGTATAATCCAGAATCACGGCATACACTTTCATTGTTATGCTGATGATACGCAGCTCTATTTGTCTATGAAGCCGGATGAAACAGAACCGTTAGTTAAACTTCAGGCATGTCTTAGGGACATCAAGGACTGGATGTCCAGAAATTTCCTGCTTCTAAATTCAGATAAAACAGAGGTTATCATTCTTGGTCCAGAGCATCTTAGGAAGGGATTAGATGGTGTTGCGATGGCTTCCAGTGCAACTGTGAGAAATCTTGGTGTTATTTTCGATCAGGATTTGTCGTTTAAACCATATGTCAATCAGGTTTGTAAAATAGCCTTTTTCCATCTCCGTAATATTGCAAAGATTAGGAAAATCCTCTCACAGAGTGATGCAGAAAAACTAGTTCATGCGTTTGTATCTTCTAGACTAGATTACTGTAATGTGTTGTTAGCAGGATGTCCAAGTAATTTGCTGAATAGGCTCCAGCTGATCCAAAATGCAGCAGCACGAGTACTGACAGGAATTAGCAGGAGAGACCACGTCTCTCCAGTGTTAGCGTCGCTCCATTGGTTACCCGTAAAATTCAGAATCCAATTTAAAATTGTATTACTTGCGTATAAAGCCCAAAACGGCTTAGCTCCGCATTATTTGCAAGACCTGATAGTGCCTTATGTTCCTGTCAGAGCTCTCCGTTCTCAGAGTGCAGGTTTACTTGTAGTTCCTAGAGTATCTAAATGTAGATTTGGAGGGCGGGCGTTCTGCTATCAGGCGCCACTACTATGGAACCAACTTCCAATCTGGGTTAAGGGGGCTGACACCACCTCCACCTTTAAAACTAAACTTAAAACATTTCTGTTTAGTAAAGCCTATAGTTAGTGTTTAGTAAACCTCTAGCTGGTGTTGGTAAATCTCTAGGTAGTGTAAACTTTAGTGTGTCAGAGTCGCTCCTGTGGTTTCTTGTGCTGGCCTCCCCCTTCTCCTCCCTTTTCTCTCTTTTGTCCATGTTGCAGCATCCTTTGCCGGACACCGGAACCTGCAGGTGGTCGTGGGTGGCTTGTAGCTTGCATTACGGAGCACAAGTCTTTCCCCGACCCTGCACCCCAACCTGGGACTTGCTGATTGGGCCGGAGCTTCGGGAGCTGCGTGCTGGCCTGCGGTCCCCACCCCTGGTCATCCCGTTGCTGCCCCCCCCTTCTCCTCCCTTTTCTCTCTTTTGTCCTGCAGGTGGCCATGGGTGGCTTGTAGCTTGCATTACGGAGCACAAGTCTTTTCCTGACCCTGCACCCCAACCTGGGACTTGCTGATTGGGCCGGAGCTTCGGGAGCTGTGTGCTGGCCTGCGGTCCCCACCCCCGGTCATCCCGTTGCTGCTTCCACCTGCCTGCTGTGCTGTTGCCGTCCCTGACCCACCAGTCTGGCCCTCGGCAGGAGGGTCCCCCCTGATGAGCCTGGTCCTGCTCAAGGTTTCTTCCCTCCTAAAGGGGAGTTTTTCCTTGCCACTGTTTGGCTTAAGGTTTTTCTCCCACTAGGGGAGTTTTTACCTGCCATTGTTTATGTAATAACTGCTCGGGGGTCATGTTCTGGGTATGGGTCTCTGTAAAGCGTCTAGAGACAACTCTGTTGTATTAGACGCTATATAAATAAAATTGAATTGAATTGAATTGAAACTACTACAGTACAGGAAAGAGCTAGTACTACTACTACAGTACAGGACTGAGCTAGTACTACTACTACTACAGTACAGAGCTAGTACTACTACTACAGTACAGAACAGAGCTAGTACTACTACTACAGTACAGGACTGAGCTAGTACTACTACTACTACAGTACAGAGCTAGTACTACTACTACAGTACAGGACTGAGCTAGTACTACTACTACAGTACAGAGCTAGTACTACTACTACAGTACAGGACAGAGCTAGTACTACTACAGTACAGGACAGAGCTAGTACTACTACTACAGTACAGGACAGAGCTAGTACTACTACTACAGTACAGAACAGAGCTAGTACTACTACTACTACAGTACTGGACAGAGCTAGTACTACTACTACAGTACAAGAGAGAGCTAGTACTACTACTACAGTACAGGACAGAGCTAGTACTACTACTACAGTACAGGACAGAGCTAGTACTACTACTACAGTACAAGACAGAGCTAGTACTACTACTACAGTACAGGACAGAGCTAGTACTACTACTACAGTACAGGACAGAGCTAGTACTAATACTACTACAGTACAGGACAGAGCTAGTACTACTACTACTACTACAGTACAGGACAGAGCTAGTACTACTACTACAGTACAGAGCTAGTACTACTACTGCAGTACAGGACAGAGCTAGTACTACTACTACTACAGTACAGGACAGAGCTAGTACTACTACTACAGTACAGTACAGAGCTAGTACTACTACTACAGTACAGGACAGAGCTAGTACTACTACTACAGTACAGGACAGAGCTAGTACTACTACTACAGTACAGAGCTAGTACTACCACAGTACAAGACAGAGCTAGTACTACTACTACTACAGTACAGGACAGAGTTAGTACTACTACTACAGTCCAGGACAGAGCTAGTACTACTACAGTACAGGACAGAGCTAGTACTACTACTACAGTACAGGACAGAGCTAGTACTACTACTACAGTACAATACAGAGCTAGTACTACTACTACAGGACAGAGCTAGTACTACTACTACAGTACAGGACAGAGCTAGTACTACTATTACAGTACAGGACAGAGCTAGTACTACTACTACAGTACAGAGCTAGTACTACTACTACAGTACAGGACAGAGCTAGTACTACTACTACAGTACAGGACAGAGCTAGTACTACTACTACAGTACAGGACAGAGCTAGTACTACTACTACAGTACAGGACAGAGCTAGTACTACTACTACAGTACAGGACAGAGCTAGTACTACTACTACAGTACAGGACAGAGCTAGTACTACTACAGGACAGAGCTAGTACTACTACTACTACAGTACAGGACAGAGCTAGTACTACTACTACAGGACAGAGCTAGTACTACTACTACAGTACAGGACAGAGCTAGTACTACTACTACAGTACAATACAGAGCTAGTACTACTACTACAGTACAGAGCTAGTACTACTACTACAGTACAGGACAGAGGTAGTACTACTACTACAGTACAGTACAGAGCTAGTACTACTACTACAGTACAGGACAGAGCTAGTACTACTACTACAGTACAGGACAGAGCTAGTACTACTACTACAGTACAGGACAGAGCTAGTACTACTACTACAGTACAGGACAGAGCTAGTACTACTACAGGACAGAGCTAGTACTACTACTACTACAGTACAGGACAGAGCTAGTACTACTACTACAGGACAGAGCTAGTACTACTACTACAGTACAGGACAGAGCTAGTACTACTACTACAGTACAGAGCTAGTACTACTACTACAGTACAGGACAGAGCTAGTACTACTACTACAGTACAGGACAGAGCTAGTACTACTACTACAGTACAGGACAGAGCTAGTACTACTACTACAGTACATGACAGAGCTAGTACTACTACTACAGTACAGGACAGAGCTAGTACTACTACTACAGTACAGGACAGAGCTAGTACTACTACTACAGTACAGGACAGAGCTAGTACTACTACTACAGTACAGGACATAGCTAGTACTACTACTACAGTACAGGACAGAGCTAGTACTACTACTACAGTACAGGACAGAGCTAGTACTACTACTACAGTACAGGACAGAGCTAGTACTACTACTACAGTACAGTACAGAGCTAGTACTACTACTACAGTACAGAGCTAGTACTACTACAGTACAGGATAGAGCTAGTACTACTACTACTACAGTACAGGACAGAGCTAGTACTACTACTACAGTACAGGACAGAGCTAGCACTACTACTACAGTACAGGACAGAGCTAGTACTACTACTACAGTACAGTACAGAGCTAGTACTACTACTACACTACAGGACAGAGCTAGTACTACTACTACAGGAAAGAGCTAGTACTACTACTACAGTCCAGGACAGTGCTAGTACTACTACTACAGTACAGGACAGAGCTAGTACTACTACTACAGTACAGGACAGAGCTAGTACTACTACTACAGTACAGTACAGAGCTAGTACTACTACTACAGGAAAGAGCTAGTACTACTACTACAGTCCAGGACAGAGCTAGTACTACTACTACAGTACAGGACAGAGCTAGTACTACTACTACAGTACAGGACAGAGCTAGTACTATTACTACAGTACAGTACAGAGCTAGTACTACTACTACAGTACAGGACAGAGCTAGTACTACTACTACAGTCCAGGACAGAGCTAGTACTACTACTACAGTACATGACAGAGCTAGTACTACTACTACAGTACAGGACAGAGCTAGTACTACTACTACAGTACAGGACAGAGCTAGTACTACTACTACAGTACAGTACAGGACAGAGCTAGTACTACTACTACAGTACAGTACAGTACAGAGCTAGTACTACTACTACAATACAGGACAGAGCTAGTACTACTACTACAGTACAGGACAGAGCTAGTACTACTACTACAGTACAGGACAGAGCTAGTACTAGTACTACTACTACAGTACAGGACAGAGCTAGTACTACTACTACAGTACAGCACAGAGCTAGTACTACTACTACTACAGTACAGGACAGAGCTAGTACTAGTAATACTACTACAGTACAGGACAGAGCTAGTACTACTACTATAGTACAGCACAGAGCTAGTACTACTACTACAGTACAGGACAGAGCTAGTACTACTACTACTACAGTACAGGACAGAGCTAGTACTAGTACTACTACTACAGTACAGGACAGAGCTAGTACTACTACTATAGTACAGCACAGAGCTAGTACTACTACTACAGTACAGGACAGAGCTAGTACTACTACTACTACAGTACAGGACAGAGCTAGTACTAGTACTACTACTACAGTACAGGACAGAGCTAGTACTACTACTATAGTACAGCACAGAGCTAGTACTACTACTACAGTACAGGACAGAGCTAGTACTACTACTACTACAGTACAGGACAGAGCTAGTACTAGTACTACTACTACAGTACAGGACAGAGCTAGTACTACTACTATAGTACAGCACAGAGCTAGTACTACTACTACAGTACAGGACAGAGCTAGTACTACTACTACTACAGTACAGGACAGAGCTAGTACTAGTACTACTACTACAGTACAGGACAGAGCTAGTACTACTACTACAGTACAGGACAGAGCTAGTACTACTACTACAGTACAGCACAGAGCTAGTACTACTACTACAGTACAGTACAGGACAGAGCTAGTACTACTACTACAGTACAGGACAGAGCTAGTACTACTACTACAGTACAGGACAGAGCTAGTACTAGTACTACTA
Organism: Cololabis saira; assembly: GCF_033807715.1. Classification (NCBI taxonomy): domain Eukaryota; kingdom Metazoa; phylum Chordata; class Actinopteri; order Beloniformes; family Belonidae; genus Cololabis; species Cololabis saira. The sequence continues at coordinate 46,371,343 of NC_084598.1, read as the reverse complement.
CAGGACAGGACAGAGCTAGTACTACTACTACAGTACAGGACAGAGCTAGTACTACTACTACTACAGGACAGGACAGAGCTAGTACTACTACTACAGTACAGGACAGAGCTAGTACTACTACTACAGTACAGGACAGAGCTAGTAGTACTACTACAGTAGTAGATAATAATAATAATAATAATAATAATAATAATAATAATAATAATAATAATAATAATAATAATAATAATAATAATAATAATAATAATAATAATAATAATAATAATAATAATTCATTTTATTTAACGGCGCCTTTCATGTCACCCAAGGTCACCTTACAGAATAAAAACAAACAATACAATACAGGAAATATAATAGTAATACAGTAGAAATTATAATACATACACACATACACAATACATACAAATAGACAATCAAGGAGCAACAGTACAGATAACAGTATGGTGGGAGGTAGTGTGTGGTGACCGGTCAAAGTGAATGGGCAAGTTTAAACAGGTGAGTCTTGAGTTGCGTTTTGAATGTGGTGATGGAGTCTATTTGTCTTATGTGTGGGGGGAGGGAGTTCCAGAGTCTGGGTGCCGTACAACTGAAAGCTCGGGCACCCATGCTGCTAAGGTGTGAGGTGGGAGTGGAAAGAAGTCCAGCAGAGGTTGAGCGGAGGGTACGGGAGGGGGTGTATTCTTTCAGTAGGTCACAGAGGTAGGTGGGGGCTAGGTTGTGAAGGGCTTTGTGGGTGAGGAGGAGGTTTTTATAAATGATACGGTATTGGACTGGGAGCCAGTGGAGTTGGATAAGAACGGGGGTGATGTGATCAGATGACTTGGTGCGGGTGATGATCCGGGCGGCCGAGTTCTGTATGAGATAAGATAAGATAATCCTTTATTTCTTCCTCAAAGGGGAAACTCACTTTTGTTAGCAGCAGTAACTCAACACACACATGAAGGGGAGGGGGAAAAAAAGTAAAAGGTAAAAAATATATATAATTACAAAGTATGCACAGTAAATACAGTAAATTGAAAACAGAAACCGTGCAAAACAGCAGGTAGAATGTTGGTGAGGAAACAGACAGATATTTAACATATGGTTATTGTTATTGACCGTGTTACTGTCCGTTAATACTGAGATCTGGCTGGTTGTAGAGTCTGATGGAGCTGATGGAGCTGATGGAGCTGATGGAGCTGATGGAGCTCTCCATGGCCCTGACGGAGCTCTCCATGGTCCTACTGCAGTACAGGACAGAGCTAGTACTACTACTACAGTACAGGACATAGCTAGTACTACTACTACAGTACAGGACATAGCTAGTACTACTACTACAGTACAGGACAGAGCTAGTACTACTACTACAGTACAGGACATAGCCAGTACTACTATTGCAGTACAGGATAGAGCTAGTACTACTACTACAGTACAGGACAGAGCTAGTACTACTACAGTACAGAGCTAGTACTACTACTACAGTACAGAGCTAGTACTACTACTACAGTACAGGACATAGCTAGTACTACTACAGTACAGGACAGAGCTAGTACTACTACTACAGTACAGGACAGAGCTAGTACTACTACTACAGTACAGGACATAGCTAGTACTACTACAGTACAGGACAGAGCTAGTACTACTACTACAGTACAGGACATAGCTAGTACTACTACAGTACAGGACAGAGCTAGTACTACTACTACAGTACAGGACAGAGCTAGTACTACTACTACAGTACAGGACAGAGCTAGTACTACTACAGTACAGGACAGAGCTAGTACTACTACAGTAGTAGATAAGATAAGATAATCCTTTATTTCTCCCTCAATGGGGAAACTCACTTTTGTTAGCAGCAGTAGTGACAATTTTCACCTGTTTCAAGTAAATTTACACTTGAAATAAATAGAAAAATCTGCCAGTGGGACAAGATTTATCTTCTCATTACAAGCAAAAAAATCTTGTTCCACTGGCAGATTTTTCTACTTATTTTAAGTGAAAATCTACTTGAAACAGGTGAATATTGTTGTTTTTTCCTTGTTTTAAGGGTAATGAGATTTTTTTGACTAAAAATGAGACATTTTAACTAGAAATAAGACAAATATTCTTGTTAAGATTTTGAGTTTTTGCAGTGAGGGGAATAGCAGGCAGGCTTGAGGTGGAGATGAAATATTCTCCTGAGCTGAAATCCTCTTCGTTATAGTTCCAATTTGAAGCCACAATTGCATTTTTCTTGAACCCTCTACTTTTAAAAATATTTTAAAGTTAATCCAGTGTTTCTAAATTCCGGTCCTCGTGGCCCCCTGTCCTGCATGTTAGAGATGTTTCCTGCACCAACACACCTGATTCTAATTAAAGGTCCTCATTAGCCTCATTAGTCACCAAGGCTGAATTACAATCTCCACCCTAAACCCTCCAGCCCTGAACCCTCACAGACTTTAGTGACGTCAGCTGTACGTGATCAAGTGTGAGAGGGTGTGAGGGCTCCAAATGGTAGGAATAGGAATGGGACAGCACTTAGTAGAAACCAGAAACACGTCAGATCAATTTTTTTTATAAACTTTATTTAACATTTCAATTTACAAAATTCCTAGTCAGATAAGAATGTTACGTACCGCTATTATAAGTTTGGGAATGATCATCCTACGGATGTTTGAAAACAAAGTAGTAGCCTATATAAAGGAGCATAAAATTCAACAAAGAACACAATTTAAATATGCACATGTATTTCCTTGTTAATGTAGTGTATTTCTTTCAATCTACCCATACCAGCACATCCAGTATGCCAGGATCAATCACAGAGTAATTTCATTTTTGTAAGAGCGTGTAAACTGATGGTATCCTGAGTTAAATATTCCAGCTGTGTTATGACCATCTAAGATTACTTTCCATTTTGAGCATGATGTCATTTCATTTTTGGAAGAGAGCGTAAAAAATTATGGTAACCTGAGCTAAATATTTCACTATTTACTGCAACATTTTTTTTTAACTTGCTTAAATTGTTAGAATTTTGTGGTCATAAATAAATGAATAATCAAATTACTGCCTGACTTGTTTGTGTTGGATCTAAAACTATCTTGCTAGTATTTACATGTATGCATTTCTGTTAACAAAGGGAATCTTAATTCAAACACTGTACTCAGATTAAAGAAAAGCAAGTCTTGTTTATTCAACACCAGGTCAACTGAGGATTTGTCTAATGTAAAATGGAAACAAAATAAATTGAGCCTCAAATTATAAATAAAAAAATGATGAAGAAAACTACATTTTGTCCTCCATCTTCCCAAAAATGTCAATGAGCTTAGATAACTGGTCATCCCTCTTCTTGTCCCTCTCCTCCTCCTTTTCATCCAGCTCCCTCAGCCTCTTTTCTTGTCTTTAGTCTTGAAGAAAGTCCAAAACTTAATTTGTCCTTTTTTTGGTTTTCTTCCCTCCGTTTGTTGGTCGCTCTCTGTTTGTAAAGGAAATAATAGGAACGTTGAAAAATCATCACGGGACAACAGTTTCTGAATTTAAATCACCAGTGGGCTATGTATTTATACTTACAGGTGAACTTCTTTCGTCTCGCAGTCGCACATGGTTCCTTACGGTAAGTGAGAAGCAAGGGCTCAAAATGTCTGCCGGGAGCCCTCGCGCACTTAACCACTTTAGGAATGGGACAGCCCTGAACCCTTAACGACTTTAGGAATGGGACAGCCCTGAACCCTTAACGACTTTAGGAATGGGACAGCCCTGAACCCTTAACGACTTTAGGAATGGGACAGCCCTGAACCCTTAACGACTTTAGGAATGGGACAGCCCTGAACCCTTAACGACTTTAGGAATGGGACAGCCCTGAACCCTTACGCAAGTTGCGGGAGCGGGCACGTAAGTCTGTGAGTCTGTGAGGGGGAGATTGGAATTAAGCCCAAGGTCTGAACAGCTCTGTTGATGACACAGGTACTTGTATCACGGTGCTGAAGCAGGAAACACCTAAAACATGCAGGACAGGGACCAGGACCAGGATTGAGAAACACTGAGTTAATCTAATCTATTGTTTTTAATTACCACTTTCCTCTTCGTACCACTAGAGGGAGCTCACGTACCACTGGTGATACCCGTAGCACAGTTTCAGAGTGTAGGGCTTTGATTTTCTGACCACTTGTTTTATTTATTTAGTTTTTTTTTATTTTATATGTATTTTGTTCCTTTATACTTGTTTATATTTTTCATGTATTCTTAAATTCACTTTGGTGTATATTGTTAATTTTCTGCCGGACCAAGTACATTTCCCCACTTTGGTATTAATAAAAAAAAACATAACAACTTCCAGAGATTCCATTTTTAAACACAATGATTTTATATCTCCACTAGAGGGAGACATGTATTTAAACTTTTAATTATTCGTCCAATTTATTTTCTGAGCCACTAGATGGAGACAAACTATTTTTAATATTTACTGCTTTTTTGTCCAAGTTCTTTAAAACATTCAACACCCGTTCCTTGTTTTTAAACACACTTTTTTATTTTTCAACAAGCACTTAGACAGTCCTCAACGTACTTTCGTCAGACTTTATAAATGTCTCAGATTATTTAAAACATCACTTTTTCTTTACCGTTACAGGTTGCAAACATACATTCAGTTCAGCGTTCTCTGGACAGAAATGCTCACACATTAAATATTAGCATTTACAGGATTTCTAACCTCAGAAACTCCAACCCAAATAAAATGGATTTGTTCCGTGACTCGAACCTCGAAACATAGTAAAAATGAAATAGTTTCTACAAAGACTAGTCTTTCTTGATCTACATAAAAATCGCATGCGAAAAAGTTGCCTTAATTTTTTTAAAGTAGATCAAGCAAGATATTATTTACTGTGGTTGTTCTAGTTAAACAAATAAAACATGTTTCATCTAAACGTTGGTCAATCTACCCAATAGATTAAAATTGTTAAAGGAAAGGTAAATACAACAAGATCATTGCTTGTTGTTTGTGTGTAAATGAAAAGATTACTGGGATTACAGAAATACTGCTTGTTAAGGAAAAAATGCACAATGTCTTGTTTTTTGGAACAAATGCAGATTAAGTTCAAAACTAGATGTATTCATGTAAAGCAACAAACTTCATTTTTAATTGTTAATATCACAGATTTAAATATGTTATATTTACATGTGCTTAGATGTATTTTCTTCAGTGTACAGACACATCTCCAGTAATCACTTGGAAATGTAGCCCCACTATCTGCGCTGTCTCACAGGTTCCAGAGAGCATTCTTGATGCAACAGCTCAGGCGGGGTTACCTGGGTTCAAATCCATCAGAACCGTCTTGGTGGCTCCGCAGAGGGAACCAGGCAACGCTGACAGGCTCTTCGGGGGGGACAGATTCAACCGGTTTACCTCCTCCCCCCGACCTCACACCACTCCCTCATACCCCGCTGGGTGCATGGCCTCCCCCCAGGGTCATTAAAACACATCCAAACACACCTGTATTAGGTCATTCAAAGGTCATAACCCCCCCAGAACTCAGTAAACGGCTCCTCCACCGTCTGGTACGCAACCATCATCCTCATTGACAATCCAATTAACAGACCCCCCCAATTCCTCCATCAACAAGAACCCTGAAAAACATGGCAATCCTCACATTTTAAACGCTAAAATCAGAGATCAGAGTCCATTTCAAATATTGATCAACAAGTGTTGAACATTTGTGCTGATCATGTGTTTTAAATCAATTCAGTTCATCTATGTTGGCTTTAACTTTTTGGGTTCTTTCTTCATATCTGACGCATATTCAAGTGTTTTGTGCAGTTTGTGGTAAAATGAGACTGTAATCTATGTCAGTATTTCATTAAATAAAAGAGAGAGAGTGTGAAATGATCTCTCTTATGAAATAAAAGCAGATTTGTGCTGATGGTGAACAAGAGAATAAAAAGTGCCTTGTGATGGTCGGTGCTGCTCCTGGTACTGACACTAATCACAGACAAACACTTATTAACCACAGTAAACTGAACAAGAGAAAAGATCCAAGTTTTACTGAAGAATTTTGACTTTCTTTGAAACGTTAACAATCATCGTAATATCCAGAAAACATTTACAATATTTACTGGAACAAATTGAGGAACATTCATTGACCAAGTCAAGTTCATTTGTGTTTCGTGTTTCATGAACAAACGCTGTTATTTCCACAGATCTTTTCAGTCTCTCTCTTCATCAGTGACGTGGAGAGAAACTTTAAAAAACCGACGAAGCTGAAAACACGATAACAACAAATAAAGGGAAACTTGGAATGAAACGGAAATATGTAAATAAAAAGAAAACAGCGGCGGTCACGTGACTCGGTGGGGGAGACGGCTGCTGTGCTGAGCAGCTCCGCCGCGGCAGCGTAGACATTTATCCATCACTACATTAGTAGTAGGAACCTCCGTACTAGAACTCATCCAGACTTTACACAAAGTCCTTGAGGAACAATGTCGAGCAAACTCAAGTTCAAATTAAAGGCTACCTTTTGATGTACTGTTTTTTAATAATAATATAATGGCAATAAAGACCTTTTGACTTAACATGAAATACATGAATATATGAGAAGTTTGTAGAGCGCTGGAATTCAGAAACTATATACATCTTCATCTTCATCATCATCATCATCATCATCATCACGGTCCAGTCAGAGTTTGTCCACACAAACTGGTTCTGCTTCAACTCTGAGGACGATCAGGACACGTCTCATCCTCTCAGCACAAACACCGTCCCATTAACTCTCATCAGTCCCAGCTGGAGAGAAGAAGAAAGAAAAGAGGGGATGAAGGAGTGTTTGCAGAGATCTCTCCATCAGCACATCCAAGAGCTCAGAGTTCAGAGCTGCAGTGGAGCAGTCTGAACATCCTGGAAGGCCGTCAGCTGGAATACACCTTTATTTGTGGACACATGAACACCAGCACAACACCGGTCCACAACCAACATCTGGATCCTCTGATCCTGCAGCCTGTCATCATCCTCCTCTCACAGCTTTACTGGGGAAAGCAGCCGCTGAGAAGCTGCAGCTTCACTGGAAACACTGGATCTTTGATTTGATATCAGCTGGATTTAGTAGAAAACTGCTGGAAGCAGCAGGACCGACTCCAACCTCCACTGACCTGAGAGTCTGCAGCTGGTAGTCTGGACTCTGCACCAGACCATACAGCTGCTGCACATCTGCAGCCTGCAGGTTGTTGTATCTCAGGTTCAGATGTTTCAGATGGGAGGGGTTGGACTTCAGAGCTGAGACCAGAGAAGAACAGCTGATCCCTGACAGATCGCAGCTCCCCAACCTGAATAAAGACACCAGAGAAGAAGAAACCAGAGCGGTAAGATGGTCAGTGTGGATCAGCAGATCAGCCTGATGTCTGCAGGTTAGTATCAACACAACTTTCACATCAGATTCATCTGAACACACAACTAAAACATGTCTGACCCCAGAGTCTCCAGTCTGCAGTCTGGACTCTCCAGGAAACCACACAGATGTTTCACTCCTGAATCCTGCAGGTTGTTGGCACTCAGGTACAGATGTTTCAGATGGGAGGGGTTGGACTTCAGAGCTGAGACCAGAGAAGAACAGCTGATCTCTGACAACCTGCATTTCCTCAACCTGAATAAAGAAGAAACATGTTGATGACTTTTAATCACAGACTGCAGTTTAAACTTCAGTTTCACTTCAAATACAACCAAACATTTCTTCCAGGAGAAAAGAAAGAAATAACACTTGTGGACATGTTGAATTAAATGAAGTATATTAAATTAACCTCTAAAGGGAACTGATAAAGTTGGAGCAGGAAGAGTCTCTAGAAAGAGTATTTCTAGAAGTTTCCAGATGTGTTCAGGAACGATCTCCTGCAGCCGACTGTTTGACAGAGAACCTGAAGACTCTCCGACTGAAACACTCCTTAGTTTCATCTCTGTGTTTGTGGAGGATCTGTCTGGACGGACCTTTCAAAGTTTCTCCAATCTTTTTTTCTTTTTTCATTTATTAACATACAGTAAAAACAGCGACAAAAGACGACATCAGTTACAATGATATGTATCTAGGTGTGTGTGTGTGTGTGTGTGTGTGTGTGTGTGTGTGTGCGTGCTTGCGTGTGTGTGTGTGTGTGTGTGTGTGTGTGTGTGTGTGTGTGAGTGTGTGTGTGTGTGCGTGTGTGTGTGTGTAAATAACATGATGAGAGTAGATAAATAAATTAAGAATGTTAATTCGAGAATAAATAAGTAAACAAATAAATAATTATCATATAGAGTGGTGTAGCACGATATAATATAAATATAGCATAATAATATAGTAATATCCTGATATAACATAATAATTTTCATAATATTATAACATATAACAAAATTATATCACCATACTATAATATATAACAATATAATAATACTATAGTTTAACATCCCATGAGATCTCATAACTTCATATAATAATACATTATGAAACAATACATCATGATAATGCCAAGAATAATTATTATAATTAGAATTGGTAATTTAAGTATTAAATGAGGGGTGAGGTCGGACCGGGGCGTCAGGGAAGCGAGCAGGAGGCTCCAATCTTTTACATCTGTGAACTGACCCCAGAGTCTCCAGTCTGCAGTCTGGACTCTCCAGGAAACCACACAGATGTTTCACTCCTGAATCCTGCAGGTTCTTGTTCCAGCTCAGGTCCAGATATTTCAGATGGGAGGGGTTGGACTTCAGAGCTGAGACCAGAGAAGAACAGCTGATCTCTGACAGACTGCAGTCCTCCAACCTGAATAAAGACACAAGAGAAGAAGAAACCAGAGCAGTCAGATGGTCAGTGTGGATCAGCAGATCAGCCTGATTTCTGCAGGTTAGTGTCAACACAACTTTCACATCAGATCACACAACTAAAACATGTCTAACCTCAGAGTCTCCAGTCTGCAGTCTGGACTCTCCAGGAAACCACACAGATGTTTCACTCCTGAATCATGCAGGTTCTTGTTGTCACTCAGGTCCAGATGTTTCAGATGGGAGGGGCTGGACTTCAGAGCTGAGACCAGAGAAGAACAGCTGATCTTTGACAAACTGCAGCGCTGCAAGCTGAACAAAAAGTAAAACATGTTAAAGTCTCATCAGAGAAGTGTTTCTTCAAATATCAACTTTGTCATCAGGTCCATGTGGGTCACCACCGTATCTGGACTTTATAAAACAGGTTTTACAGTTTTGTTACATCCATGATGTGGGTTCCTGGTTGTTCCTCTGACATGTTCACCTTTACTGAACATCCTGAGCTTTTCTGGTCCAAGTCTGACACTAGATTAAGATGAAAACACCAACATACACACCAATCCTTTTGATTAGTGTTGATGTTAAAATATTATCCAAAGCAGCAGTTTAGAGATCAGAAGCTGATCTAGCAACAATTATTAACACCAGAATGGATCTGTGGAGAACTGCTGGACTTTATATCATGTGTCCAGTTTTATATCATTTATGCAGGATTCCTGAGGTTTTTATCATAATCATCGTTTTATCTTATAAAGAGTTAAAATGATGTTTTCTGAGAGCAGAAGGATAAGATATTAAAATACTTTATAAATGTGTCATTTATAATTTGACTTATCTTGCAAACACCTAATAATTCTTTTAAAACTGAGTTTATCAGTTAATATCTTACTGTTAGTTAAAGATAAGAATGATTGAATTCTGTATATTTATCAGACTAATTCAACAGATTCTGAAGTCTGTGTGAAACTAAACATCAGGTTGTTCTGTATCGCTTGCACTTGAAAAGTCTTTGCTTGAACAACTAATGATCTGCTTGATTAAAGGACATTTCTGAATTAAAACCACACGGGAGGATCTAAGACACTTCCTGTCATGACGATCACTTTGACGCTCCACCTGTAGCCGTCAGTCCAACCTGTCCAGGTCTGAGGCCTCGTTTGCACGCAGCAACAACGCTGGTGTTTTCATCAGTTTTAGCCGTTCGTTTACACGAAAACGAAGCTCAAAGTCTCCAAAAACGATCACTTCTGAAAACTCCGGCCAAAATGGAGATTTACAAAAACTCCATCTTCACGTTTTGCTTGTAAACGGAGAGAAACGGAAATTTAGGCTTCAGAACGTCACATTATGCGACAGAAACGTCACCATGTGTTTATGGTTTGTTTGTCCGCTGTGATCATGATGGATTAAAGCAGTGCTGGTTTTTACTTTTGTGCAAACACTTTTCATCTGTTGCATTTGCATTCACAACTGCTGTATTATGTGGAGGAGCAGAGGAGAAGGAGTGCTCGGAGCTCTGCAATACATCAACTTTATCTCCAACCAGGACAAAGGGTTGCCTGGCAACGGCGGCGCCGTCATTTCTGGATCTGACCAAGACGAACCACTCACTGGTGAGAAAACTCAGAAAACGAAGGAGTTGTCCCGGAGGAATGGTGTGAGAACTTCAGGATGTCGCGGTCATCGCTACTGTCCCTTTAGGAGTTACTGCACCCCCACATAGAAGGTCAGACCACTTTCATGCCGTCCTCGGTCAGTGTAATGAAAAAAGTAGCTGCACCCTCTACTATTTAGCTGACGAGGGTGGACTGCACAAAACAGCAAACGCATTTGCTCTATCTAGTATTTGTGCAGGTTCATGTAAATGAAGAGATTTTGAAAACAATCTGATGTAAATTATGGTATTTTTAAAAACGTAGAGGGGGAAATATCAGTTTTTGTAAATACCCGGCTATGTGTAAACATGACCTAAGGCAGGGATGGACAACTGCAGTCCTCGACTGCTGTACTGCTGAATATTTTCCTGTTTAATCACACAGGAATACAAGTGGCCGTACTTTGGTGTGGTTAAGACAAAAAGACGGTCAAACAGTCCCGGACTGGAGCCTACAGAGCTGGAAGCTCAGAGAAGAGGACCGCGGTTCACGGACGGAGAGCCATTCTGTCAGAGCAGGAGTTGGGATGGGAGGAGGCCGAGCCAGAGCGAGCCAGGACGTGCCAGGAGGGGCCTGAGCGCGGCAGAGCTGCCGTCCCGACCACCACATCCTGACCAGGATCGGGACGGAAGATTTCAGCACACTCAATGTTTGGAAAGTTTATTTCTGCTTTCTTAATGTTTTGAAAATTCATTTCTGCGTTTTTTGAGGGTTTACTTGAAAAACAATTACATTGATTTTATTTAACAAATTTATGTAAATTAATAAACAATGCCTTTACTTAAGTTTTGGCAAAATGTTAAATGATCTCTGGGTCTCATTTATTGTAATGAGGATATTATTGTGTTAGTACTGGTTGATGAATCTTATTAGGTGCAGCTTCGTGGTTTCCACCTGTAACCAGACCGAACCCAAGCACCACCGTCCTCTAGGAAGTAACACAGAGTGGCTGTGATGCTGATACGTTTGTTTCACCAGGTTCTCCAGGTTAGGGTTAGGGTTAGGGTTAGGGCTGTGATGTTAGGGTTAGAGTTAGGGTTAGGGTTAGGGCTGTGATGGTGATACATTTGTTTCACCAGGTTCTCCAGGTTAGGGTTAGGTTTAGGGTTAGGACTGTGATGGTGATACATTTGTTTCACCAGGTTCTCCAGGTTGGGGTTAGGGTTAGGGCTGTGATGGTGATACATTTTTTTCACCAGGTTCTCCAGGTTAGGGTTAGGGTTTAGGGTTAGGGTTAGGGCTGTGATGGTGATACATTTGGTCTTTTGGTGACCTGTTTCATGTTTTATTTTGAAAGTACATCCTTGTGTGTTTGGTTCTTTCTTTGACTCCCCTTGGTCCCGTCCATCCTGATTGTTTGCACCTGTGTCTCAGTCCTTGAGAGGACATGTGTCTCTTCCTGGCTGTTGGTCTGTCTGTCTTCATTCCTGCTCTCTTTCAGTCCCGGCTGGTTGTCAGTCTGATGCCTCCCAGTCATCTTCACCATTCTCTCATTTCTGTTAGATAACTTTTTCTGGGTGTTTATGTTTTGTTAAAATAAAGGACTTTGCTGCCATCTGTCACCTTTGGGTTTCCTGCATTTGGGTTCTGTAAAATCAACTCATGACAAAACCTGCAGCTGTTTTAAAACTAGTTCAGACTCAGGAAACTGCAGATTACACACACAAGAAAGTACAAAGTACTTATCAAACATGTACATGGGCCTGATGTGCTGGGTTAATGTTTAATACACTTTTTAACATGTTTCTTTCTTTTATAATAAACTAGTTTCTCTCCTGTTTACATCTAAACTGGTTTTTCTCCTGTTTACATCTAAAATATTATTATATAACAATCTTCAGACTTTTATAGACACAGAACCTTTCTAAAAAAAAAAATAACATTTGTTATCAGATATTAAATATTTCTGGAAATTCTTTTGAATTAAAGTAGTTTTGTGACATCTTTGGAGGATGATAAGTGGATAAATGTGGAAACATCTCCAGTGGACTGACCTCAGAGTCTCCAGTCTACAGTTTGGACTCTCCAGTCCACCAGACAGAACCTTCACTCCTGAATCCTTCAGGTCCCGGTTCTGACTCAGGTCCAGTTCTGTCAGATGGGAGGGGTTGGACTTCAGAGCGGACGCAACAACTTCACAGTGAGTCTCTGAGAGTCCACAACCAACACATCTGTGATGAGAGAAAAGATGATGTCAGTTGTAATAAAGTCTGAGTTAAAGCCAGACTGAACACATCTGTTAACATCTGCAGACTTTGTTTGGATCTGCAGATGAAGGAGGGAACCGGCTTCGTTAACGTCTACGTCTGTCAGAGTCATCTGAAAACATTGGATTTAGGACATAAACTAATTTATTCTTGGACATTTTTCACTCTGAACATCTTGAATGAAAGTGAACCAGTGTAGAGCTGAACTTTTCTCAAGTATCCAGATAAAAGATCTTCAAGATTTTAAGCTATATTTAGTATTTTTCTGACTCCTGGACTAGTTTTTCTTGTATTTTGTGTTCAGGTCTCTTAAAGGAGACATTAGTCTCACAGAGACTTCAGCATTGATCAGAGATTGATAAAGAAGTTCTCGTATGAAGCTGTAAACGTCTTCATGCTGCTCTCCTCTACAGCAACAACACAAACACCTGTCCCCTTCTGTCTCAGACAAACTTTCATTCATAATCAATGAAGCTGCACTCGGGAAATTCACAAGTGCAGCTTCTGGTACGACCAGCAGTTTATGGAGGATTCATGGGATTTGAAGCCTTCATATCTGGACTTACAGGACGGTGCAGGAGATCACAGAACCAGAGTTACTAGAACTAAGGTCTCTTACCAAGTACACGTGTGTCCACAAAACCCCCCAGTGGTTCTGATGTTTCATCTTTCTCCGTTACACAGATTCATCTCTGAGCAGCAGAAACATCAACTAGATCAAGTGTTTGAAACATGAACCTCTGGTTGACGTGACTTGAGGTGACCCAGAATAAAACAAACACATCTGATTTCAAAAGTTTTCATTTGAAGATCAAAACAAGATTTAAAGAACTAAACTGCTAATTTACACTAACTGATGGTGTTATTGATCCATCTGGACTCACCGAGCCTTTCTGCAGTTCCTCACAGCTGGAATCAGTCTCCGTCGACCCCCTGGTGTTGTTGTCTTGTACTTGTTCAGGTCCAACTCATCCAGAACCTCTGACATCTGCAGCATGTAGGCCAGAGCTGAACACTGGATATCAGAGAGCTTCTCCTCTGATCTGTTCTCTGACTTCAGGAAATGTTGGATCTGCTGATGAACTGAGAGGTCGTTCATCTCCACCAGACACTGGAAGATGTTGATGCTTCTGTCAGGAGAGATATCATCAGTGTTCATCTCCTTCAGGTTGTTGATGACTCTCTGGATGGTTCCTGGACGGTTCTTCCTCTGGTTCAGCAGACCTCCTAACAGTCTCTGGTTGGACTCCACAGAAAGACCATGAAGGAAGCGGACAAACAGGTCCAGGTGGCCATTTTTACTCTCCAGGGATTTCTGCATGACTCTCTCCAGGAAGTCATCCAGAGATGAGTATCTGTCTTCTCCCAGGAAGTTCTTCAGCACATCTGTGTTTCCGGTGGACCAACAGTGGAGCACGTAGACTGCAGCCAGGAACTCCTGGATGCTCAGATGAACAAAGCAGTAGACGGGTTTCTGGAAGACCTCACACTCTCTCCTGAAGATCTGGGTACAAACTCCTGAGTACACCGAGGCCTCTGGGACATCAAGACCACACTGCTGCAGGTCTTCTTGGTAGAACATGATGTTTCCTTTCTCCAGATGTTGAAACGCCAGCCTCCCCAGCTTCAGGAGAAGGTCCCTGTCAGCCTCCGTCAGCTCCTGTGGACTCGTCTCATGTCCCTCCTGGTACTTGTTCTTCTTCCTCTTGGTCTGGACCAGCAGGAAGTGGGAGAACATGTCAGTCAGGGTCTTGGGCAGCTCTCCTCTCTGCTCTGTGGTCAACATGTGGTCCAGAACTGTAGCAGTGATCCAGCAGAAGACCGGGAGTTGACACATGATGTGGAGGGTTCTGGATGTCTTCATGTGGGAGACGATGCTGCTGGACCGCTCTTCATCCCTGAACCTCCTCCTGAAGTATTCCTCCTTCTGGCCGTCGGTGAAGCCTCGTACTTCTGTCACCCTGTCCACGTGTTTGTGAGGGATCTGATTGGCTGCTGCAGGTCTGGAAGTGATCCAGATGAGAGCTGAGGGAAGCAGGTTCCCCTGGATGAGGTTGGTCAGCAGCACGTTGACCGATGAGCTCTGTGTGACGTCAGACACCACCGGACCGTTGTTGAAGTCCAGGGAACGTCTGCTTTCATCCAGGCCGTCAAAGATGAACAACGGTTTCCCGGCAGCCAGCTGCTCTGCTGTGAGCTTCTGTAACGATGGATGGAAAACCTGGATCAGCCTGAGAAGACTGAGCTGCTCATCTCTGATCAGGTGCAGCTCCCTGAACGAGAGCAGAATCACCACGGTGACGTCTTGGTTCTCCGAGCCCTCGGCCCAGTCCAGAGAGAACTTCTGAACCGAGAAGGTTTTCCCAGCGCCAGCGACGCCGTTGGTCAGAACCACTCTGATGGCTCCACGTTGGTCAGGTAAGGCTTTAAAGATGTCCTGGCACCTGATTGGAGCGTCATGGAGGCTCTTCATCCTGGAAGCTGTCTCCAGCTGCCTCACCTCATGTTGGGTATCAACCTCTCCACTCAGTCCCTCTGTGATGAAGAGCTCCGTGTAGATCATGTTGAGGAGGGTTCTACTTCCTGTTTCATCAGTTCCTTCAGTCACATGTTCACATCTGCTCCTCAGACTGGTCTTATGTTCATCTAGGACCTGCTGCAGACCAGCATCTGCTGAAAAACAGAATGAAGAGGAGGTCAGAGAGATACAAACTCCTACTGCAGTCAGTGATGGGGGGCCTCCAGGAGCTAAACCAACCCGGTTTAGGAACCGGTTTGACCGCTCAGTCCACCGATGCCGGTGAAGGGTCAAGACCACCTAAGTTTCATCGCCCTGCAGACTGCAGGTACCGTTCAAGAATGTGGAAAACATAAACACTGGTCACTGCCAGGACAACCATCTGAAACCCCCAAGACGAAGGTCACCACGGTTGTATCAGGTAACAGACATCGAACGGTGGAAAACATCGGTCGTTGATGAGAGGAACATTGTGAGAATTTTCAGGTTAAACCCTAAAACAAACATATGACGTCCACAATGCTACACACACTGAACCGTGATGAGACCTGAGCTGGAGCACCGACGTTCATGCTCCCGGTTGAGTCCAAGGAGGAACAAAGAAAACAAGCAGGTTATCTACCGGATCCAGACCTGCAGGTCCTCTACAGACCACTAGGGTCCAGATCCAGACCTGCAGGTCCTCTACAGACCACTAGGGTCCAGATCCAGACCTGCAGGTCCTCTACAGACCACTAGGGTCCAGATCCAGACCTGCAGGTCCTCTACAGACCACTAGGGTCCAGATCCAGACCTGCAGGTCCATTATTATTTCATAAAACAAGGAAACAGCTGATGAGCGTAACAGCAGCAGCAGGACGTCACATGTAGGATTTATATTTGAAAGATGAGTAGCTGGAGAGACGCAGACGTCCACCAGCTGCCCAGCCTCAGAGCCGAGGACGCCATAAACCGGCGTACGTCTGGAACCACAAAGGATGATGGTCCATGTTTGAACAACTGGACACAGAAATGACAAACCGAGCGTACGCTCTGATGCATCAGAGGTTTTAAAAAGCTCTGATGCATCAGAGGTTTTAAAAACCTCTCATGCATCACCATGACGACTCTTCAGACGGATGGACGGTCTCACCTTGTGGAGGACTTGCTCTGGATCTTATTCCATCTCCCAGATATTCCGATGAAGTCGACTGGTATGAGCTCCGTCTGCAGAACCAGCGTCCACACAGGGTTTATTGGAAAAACATCTCAGATTTAATATCCACGATGACTGAACTGAACTATGGGTCAGAAAATCCATCTTTCTACTTTATTGTTCACATTTTCAAACTGAATAAGTCTTTACAATCTGTCAAACTGCCTTCAAAAACACAGCAGCAGGAGACTTCATGGCCTCAGCTTCTAACGCTGGCCTATTCTATCCATTCTAGTATTTATCAAGTTCTGCAGAAGCAGAGGTGATGAATCTCCTCCTTTTGTCTTTATTGACAGTAGTTTGTGCAACTTTTTGAAGTTATATTGTACGCACCAATAACGTGGGAGCTGACAGATGGAGATTCTTGTACATGCAGGCGTATTTACAGACTTTTCTATACACTTACAAAGCTAACATTTACAGTTGTTTGTAGAGACCCAATAATCCACAAGGTGTACTGACGATAAAGGACTATTCTATTCGATTATAGTCTATTCTAGGTGTGTCCTTCCAATTAAAGTAAAATGAAATCAGGATTAAAAATGCTGACCATAATTCTTATATCTGGATATATTTCATACATTTTTAAGGTTTCCTAAAAACCAGAGAGCGCAGGCGGAAGTGGGAACTTTCCCTACGAAGGGAGAGGTTTTCTGCCTCTGACAGGAAACTCTGCAGTGAGATTTCTACTTGGTGGTTTCAACAAGTTGCATGTCTTGATGGATATTTTTAAAGGGAAATAAATGTAAATATATGTCACAAATGTCCCAATGTTTATGTCCAACATGTTACAGACATTGAAGAGTATAAAAAGTCCAATTGTATATTAACAATATAAATATTACTAATATAACAAATAATTTGAATTATTACATGTTTAACATATAGTAATAAAATTTTAATACACTGGTATTTGTAATATTCTTACATACATATATTCCTACACACACACACACACACACACACACACACACACACACACACACACACACACACACACACACACACACACACACACACATATTTCATTTATTCTGCCATTCTATCCGCTGAGTTTTAGTAGTCTAGATATTGATTTATTATGTATATCTATGAAATAAACCACCACGGACAGAAAATATAAAGTCATGATGAGTCATAGAATCAGTTAACAACAGTTGTCTTACTTTGTGTCTGAAGATCCAGGTTCTTTACTGAACCCTACAGGTTTGTCCATGGACCGGTCACTCTTCATAGACAGACAGCTGGATCCTGGAGACTCTGGTCTCTGACTGCAGTACCGACCTCTGCAAACACAAATTCACATCAGTCACTTGTAATATTGATGAGGACCTCGACACAAGATCTCCAACCCTGAGAGCCAGTGTCCTGCATGTTTTAATGTTTCCCTGCTTCAGCACGGCCTCATACAAATGACTGATACAAATGACTGATACAAATAACTGATACAATGTCTCTTCAATCTGATTTCTTCACCTCTGCCTTCAAGCGAGCTCGGGTCACCCCACTGCTGAATAAACAAACGCTCAACCCTGCCCAGGTTGAAGACTACCGTCTGGTCTCCCTGCTCCCATTCAGGTTTACTCTTCTAGAAAAAGCCGTCTTCAGTCAGGTCTGACGGTTCCTTCATGACAAATGTCTGTATGATCCACATCAGTCAGGCTGTAGGCAGTACCCACTCAGTTTAACATCAGTCAGGCTGTAGGCAGAACAACTCAGCTGAAACTGCTCTTCTTTCAGTAACTGAGTCACTACTCCCAGATTTGCTGGTCTATCCTCAGTCTTCATACTGCTTGACCTGTCCGGTGCCTTTGACAACGTCAATCCCCACATCTTCCCCTCCACATTCTCAAATCTTGGCCTTTCAGGATCTGTCCTCTTGTGGTTCATGTCTGACCTTGCAGGAAGATCCTTCAGAGTATCATGGCAAGCACAAGTGTCCAGATCACATGAGCTTGCAGCAGGGGTGGCACAGGGATCTGTTCTTGGCCATATCCTCTTTTCACGATACCACATCGCACTAGGTGAACTCATCAGCTGTAATGGCTTCTACTACCACTGCTATGCAGATGATACCCACCTCTTCCTTTGCTCCCTGTCTGATGAAATTGCCGTGTCAAGACAAATATCAGCATGTCTTTCTGACATCTCTGCATGGATGAAGGACTGCCAACTTCAGCTAAACTTGTCCCAGTCTGAGCTTATTGTCTTCCCAGCCAGTCATTCCTTACCTGCTCAGATAAGTGTGCAGTTGGATAACATCACACTTGTGCCCACATCTCGTGCTAGGAATCTTGGTGTGATGTTATACAGCCAGCTGACCTTTAAGGACCACGATGCTTCGTTTTTCCCTTCTTGCCGATTTGCTCTTTACAACATCAGGAAAATCAGACTCTACCTTGGAGAATGTATGACACTATGCTCAGCTAGTAGAAGACACATGGTGCTTCCACCACAATGTGGTGTGGAATTAGTAGCCAGACTTTTCTCCTCCATTGTTCCCTGATGGTGAATGGACCTACCAAGTTCTGTCTGTTCCACAGGGTCTATAACTACTTTTAAGAGCAAGCTAAAGACTCAGCTTTTCAAGGAGCATTTCTGCATCTAGTAAATGTATCTTCTCATCAGTATGACTTAGGAGAGATGTCCAGCTCTTAGCAGGACTAAACCCTGAAAAAGCTGCATGCACTTATCCCAATATGATATCATGTTGGTGAATTTAAGACCTAGTTTTGCTGTATAAAGGGAATGTTGTAGGGTGGTAAGGGAACCAAACAAAATCCTCTAGCACTAGCATGGTGGCACCAATGTCTAACTAGACTGACGGCAGTCTGACCAGCCATTATCCATGCTGGACCCTCCTAAGTAGTAGTAGTAGTAGTAGTAGTAGTAGTAGTAGTGGTAGTAGTAGTGGTAGTAGTACTAATACTACAAGGTAACCAAACCTCCTCAAATCCCTGTTTCAGTAGTTTCCTATTTCACCAACGAGTACTAATGTCCTAAAACTGCTGCAGACTCTCCTGGATCTGGAGAGGTGTTTCATCCTGAACCAAACTCTGGTCTCTGAACCAAGCAGGACCACATGGTTGAGGACCACAGAGGACTCCGTGGTGGAAAAACAGGAACCACAAGGAGCAAGTGATGTTTGAAGAAACTAAAACGTAAAATAAACCCCCACGTACAGAAAATGTAAAGTCATGATGAGTCATAAAATCAGTTAACAAAATTTTTCTTACCTTGTGTTACTGAACCCTGCAGGCTTGTCCATGGACCGGTCACTCTTTATAGACAGACAGCTGGATCCTGGAGGCTCTGGTGTCTGACTGTGGTACTGACCTCTGCAAACACAAATTCACATCAGTCACTCGCAATATTGATGAGGACCACGGCAGAAGATCTCCAACACTGAGAGCCAGTGTCCTGCATGTTTTAATGTTTCCCTGCTTCAACACAGCCTCATACAAATGACTGATACGAATGACTGATACAAATGACTGATAGAAATGACTGATACAATGATTCTCTTCAATCTGATGTCTTCACCTCTGCCTTCAAGCGAGCTCGGGTCACCCCACTGCTAAATAAACCAACGTTCAACCCTGCCCAGGTTGAAGACTACCGTCCGGTCTCACTGCTCCCATTCAGGTCTACTCTTCTAGAAAGAGCCGTCTTCAGTCAGGTCTGTCGGTCCCTTCATGACAAATGTCTGTATGATCCACATCAGTCAGGCTGTAGGCAGAACTCACTCAGTTTAACATCAGTCAGACTGTAGGCAGTACCCACTCAGCTGAAACTGCTCTTCTTTCAGTAACTGAGTCACTACAGGCTGCCCGATCTGCTGGTCTATCCTCAGTCTTCATACTGCTTGACCTGTCCGGTGCCTTTGACACCGTCAATCACCACATCTTCCTCTCCACACTCTCAAAGCTTGGCATTTCAGGATCTGTCCTCTTGTGGTTAATGTCTGACCTTGCAGGAAGATCCTTCAGAGTATCATGGCAAGGACAAGTGTCCAGATCACATGAGCTTGCAGCAGGGGTGCCCCAGGCATCTGTTCTTGTCCCTCTTCTCTTTTCAATGTACACCATCGCACTAATCATCAGCTGTAATGGCTTCTACTATCACTGCTATGCAGATGATACCCACTTCTTCCTTTGCTCCCTGCCTGATGAAATTGCCGTGTCAAGGCAAATATCAGTATGTCTTTCTGATATCTCTGCATGGATGAAGAACTGCCAACTCCAGCTAAACTTGTCCCAGACTGAGCTTATTGTCTTCCCAGCCAGTCATTCCTTACCTGCTCAGATAAGTGTGCAGTTGGATAACATCACACTTGTGCCCACGTCTCATGCTAGGAATCTTGGTGTCATGTTAGACAGCCAGCTGACCTTTAAGGACCACGTTGCTTCGTTTTTCCCTTCTTGCAGATTTGCTCTTTACAACGTCAGGAAAATCAGACTCTACCTTGGAGAATGTATGACACTATGCTCAGCCAGTAGAAGACGCATGGTGCTTCCACCACAATGTGGTGTGGAATCAGTAGCCAGACTTTTCTCCTCCATTGTTCCCTGATGGTGAATGGACCTACCAAGTTCTGTCTGTTCCACAGGGTCTATAACTACTTTTAAGAGCAAGCTAAAGACTCAGCTCTTCAAGGAGCATTTCTGCATCTAGTAAATGTATCTTCTCATCAGTATGACTTAGGAGAGATGTCCAGCTCTTAGCAGGACTCAACCCTGAAAAAGCTGCATGCACCTATCCCAATAATATGATATCATATTGGTGAATTTAAGACCTAGTTTTGCTGTATAAAGGGAATGTTGTAGGGTGGTAAGGGAACCAAACAAAATCCTCTAGCACTAGCATGGTGGCACCAATGTGTAACTAGACTGACGGCAGTCTGACCATCCATTATCCATGCTGGACCCTCCTAAGTAGTAGTAGTAGTAGTAGTAGTAGTAGTAGTAGTAGTAGTGGTAGTAGTACTAATACTACAAGGTAACCAAACCTCCTCAAATCCCTGTTTCAGTAGTTTCCTATGTCACCAACGAGTACTAATGTCCTAAATCTGCTGCAGACTCTCCTGGATCTGGAGAGGTGTTTCATCCTGAACCAAACTCTGGTCTCTGAACCAGCAGGATCACATGGTTGAGGACCACAGAGGACTCTGTGGTGGAAAAACAGAATCAAAATGCATTTTTATGCAGAAGCTCAAAATATTGTTTTCAACCTGATCTCACAAAAATCTGTGAAATCCCCAGGACCGCGTACATACTCGACCATAAACCATGCAGCGACGTAGCAAGTGGTGTCCCAATCCCTAGGGAAGATTACAAAGCCCTACCCCCTTGTGGCTTCATTTTGAGGGTGAAGTGGTTGTGGGTGAGGGCTAGTGGTAGTGAGTGAGGGCTAGTGGTAGTGAGTGAGGGCTAGTGGTAGTGAGTGAGTGCTAGTGATAGTGAGTGAGGGCTAGTGGTAGTGAGTGAGGGCTAGTGGTAGTGAGTGAGGGCTAATGGTAGTGAGTGAGGGCTAATGGTAGTGAGTGAGGGCTAGTGATAGTGAGTGAGGGCTAGTGATAGTGAGTGAGGGCTAGTGATAGTGAGTGAGGGCTAGTGGTAGTGAGTGAGGGCTAGTGGTAGTGAGTGAGGGCTAGTGGTAGTGAGTGAGGGCTAGTGGTAGTGAGTGAGGGCTAGTGATAGTGAGTGAGGGCTAGTGGTAGTGAGTGCGGGCTAGTGGTAGTGAGTGAGGGCTAGTGGTAGTGAGTGAGGGCTAATGGTAGTGAGT